>NC_063346.1:59674929-59706080 GCF_021869965.1 Rhincodon typus
CTCTTACAGTGCAGTGTTCTCTCAGCACTGACCCTTCGACAGTGCGGTGCTCCCTCAGCACTGGCATTGTCAGTGTCAGATTGGATAATTTGGTCCAAACCTTGGAGTGGGGGCTCAAACCTTCTACTTTCTAGTTTTGAAGCCTCATTGCCTTTTTTGAATGATTATTAAGTGCCAGTAACATCATGTGGAAATTCTGAATGGTAAATTCATGAGATGAAATGTAGTAAAAGTTTATGTTAATTGAGAGTAAACCAGAGCAGGAGTGGTCCCTTTAGGAGTTGATGAAAACATAATGAAAACACCTTTGACAATGGCTAGGTAAAACAACTTAAAGAACTATTTACTGAATGCAATAAAATTTACATCTCAAATGTTTAATAACAAAATAGATCAAAATTCAACCTCTTTCCTCTAACTTTAATTATCTATCTCCTCCCTCCAAGGAGATTCTCCAAATATTTGAAGAGGTGAGCAAAGACCATCTTGTGGTGGCTTGTCAGAAAATTATAGAAAAAAAAATTAAAATATTTTTATTAACATGTTGCATCAGTTAATTTTTCAAGAATTTTCCCAATACTTTTCCAAAAGTTTTCCAAATGTTGTTTAGGCCACAGCTAGAGTATTGTTGCAGTTCTGGAATCCACACTATAGAAGGGATGTGATGGCACTGGAGAAGATGCAGAGGTAACCTACTAGGATGTTGTCTGGACTGGAGAGTTTCAGTTATGAAGAGAGAATGGGCAGACTGTGGTTGTTTTCTTTAGAGCAGAGGAGATTGAGAGGAGACATGATTGAGATGTATAAAATTATGAGGGGTCTACATAGGGTAGACAGAAAGAGACTTTTCCCCTTAATGGAGGTATCAATGACCAGGGGGCATTGATTGAAGGTACAGGGCAGAAGATTTAGAGGAGCTGTAAGAAAAATGTTTTTAACCAGAGGAGTGTGGGAATCTGGAACTCACTGCCTGTAAGGGTGATACCTCAAATGTTTAAGAAGTATTTAGGTGTGCATTTGAAATGCCAAGGCATGCAAGGAATGGAGCAAGTGCTGGAAAACAAGATTAGAATAATTGGGTGAGATAGTAAGAACTGTTAATGCTGGAGTCAGAGATAACAAAAGTGGAGCTGGAGGAGCACAGCAGACCAGGCAGCATCAGAGGAGCAAGAAAGCTGATGTTTGACCCGAAACATCAGCTTTCCTGCTCCTGTTCAACTGCCTGGCCTGCTGAGCTCCTCCAGCTCCACACTGTGTTATCTCTAGAATAATTGGGTGGTTGTTTTTGTCTGGCATCAATGTGATGGGCCAAAGGGCTTTTTTCTGTGCTGTAAATCTCTATGACTCTAAAGGTTTTGAGAATAATTTTCCAAAGGTTTTGTAAAGGCTTCACTAAATTTTGAAAACTTTAAAAAAAATTATCAACAAGTTTTAAATGTTTGGCAGAGATAGTAAACTTTGAGGGCAATTAATTTTCCCCATAGTTTTCTCTAACTCTGTCGGATAATTTGGGAGTTAATTGTTTTTACTGCCAGTTTTCTCAAATGAATGACTACCTGTAAGAACAGAAAATGCTGGAAACAATCATCAGATTTGCAGCATCTGTGGAGGAGATTAATGATCACTTTTTATTGGAACTGAAAGGTCACTGACCCGAAACATCAACGTGTTTTCTTTCGCCACAGAGGCTGCCAGAACTGCTGAGTGTTTACATCCCTTTCTGTTTTAATTTCAGATTTACAAATTAACTGTACGCTTTTGTATGATTGTACCTGTTTATGATGAAGTTAGCCTGGACTCTGAAAAATCTTTCTGATTTTGTGAAAATTGTACCTTAGGATATTCATTAATTTTAACTCCAGAACTCAAGCAAATTCCTGATGCTCAGTCCCAGCAGAAAAATATGTGTGTGCTGAGAGCACATATTCGTAAGGTTTATATTTACAATTTGTACTAATGATTTAGATGGCTCGGTAATTAGCACTGCTGCCTCACAGCATCAGGGACTCAGGTTTGATTCCACACTCGGCCGACTGTTCATGTGGAGTTTGCACATTCTCTCCATGTCTGCGTGGATTTCTTCCGGTTTCTCCAGTTTCCTCCCATAGTCCAAAGATGTTGAGGTTAGGTGGATTGGCCATGCTAAATTGCCTATAGCGTCCAGGGATGTGCAGGCTAAGTAGATTAGCTATACTAACTTGCCCATAGTGTTCAGGAGTCTGTAGATTAGATGTGTTAGCCATGGGAAATACAGGGTTATAGGGAAAGGGTACGGGGATGCGGATGGGGTTGGGTGCAGTGTTCTTCAGAGGGTCGGTGTGGACTTGTTTGGCTTAATGGAGGAGGTTGCAAATGTGCTACAGTGTGATTTGGACAAGTTCAGGGAGTAGGCAGATGAAGTATAATGTGAGGTTATAAACTTTGGTAGCAAAAACAGGAAAGCAGATTATTATCTCAATGGGAAAGGGGAGATGCAGTAAAATCTGAATGTCCTTGTACACTACTCGCTGAAAGAAATTATGCAGGTGCAACAGGTGTTGAAAAAGGCAAATGGTGTGTTGGCCTCCATAGTCAGAGGCTCTGAGTACAGGAGCAGGAGCTTTGGTGAGACAATACCCAGAGTATCGTGAGCAGTTTTGGTCTTCTTACCTGAGGAAGGATGCTCTTGCAAGTGAGTGCAACAAAGGTTTGTCAGCCTGATTCCTGGACTGACATTTAAGAGTTTGTGCAGTTAGGACAATATTCACTGGATTTTGGAAGAATTGGAGGGGTTTTCACAGAAAACTGTAAAATTCTAACAGGACTAGACAGGGTAAACACATGAAGGATGTTCCTGATGTTCACTGTCAAAGGATATGGGGTAGGACATTTATGACTGAGATGAGGAATAATTTCTTCACCCAGAGAGTGGTGAGCTTGTGGAATTCGCTGCCACAGAAAGCGGTTGAGACCAAAATAATGAACGTTTTCAAGAAGGTCTTAGATATAGTTCTCAACGCTAAAGGGATAAAAGTGTGTGAGCAGAAGTGGAAACAGGGTGCTGAGTTGGAAGGTCAGCCATGATAATGTTGAATAGTGGACCAGGCCTAGTTCTGCTTCCATGTTTCTATGTTTATTCTGTAGGCTTGAGACAGAAGTTGGAAAAAAATGCGAACACGGTTTAAAACATGTGCTGAATTTTCACAACTTCTGTCCTCGTAAGAATTTATTGATCATGGTGGTGTTTTATGCTGCTTTGATCTCTTTGATCTGAAAAGCCCTTGAAGATATAAGTGTAACAAGGTAATTGGTTGAATACTTTGTATTTGTTGTTATGTACAACTGTATACTATTGCCTGATGAGGCATGGCTTTGAAAGAACTTTAAGGATTCATAAGGGCTTGCCATTGGTGAAAGTGGGGGCAGATTGTGGGCTTTTGACTTTTAGAAAAAAGGTACTGTTTATTCCTTCAGAAATTATACATTTTTATCTTCTTTGCTTTTCTGTGTTAGATTTTTTTTTGCATTCTTTATTCTGTTAACAAGCTAGTTGAGACTACAGGATGCAACGTGCATTCTCTAATATTTGCAGGAGGCAGAATGAACAAACACTACTTTGATACAAGAAACAGATCTGTGTAAAATAGAGCCATTGAATGATATCAAGCCTGTACCTTCTCTTTGTACGACGCACAGTATTCATTACCTTGTTTTAGGAAGGATATAAATACATTAGAAGGCAGTCCTGTGAAAGCTCACCAGCTTGATCCTGAATATGAGTAACGGTTGAGTAGATTTAGAATGAAAAGTGATCTTATTGAAACACACGGTCTTTAGGGGGCTTGACAGGGTAAATGCTGAAAGATTGTTTCTCCTTGTGGGAAAATCTAGGACCAGAAAACATCATCTCAGAATAAAAGGTTACACATTTAAGACAGGGATGAGAAGGAATTTGTGAATCTGTGGAATTCTTTACCACAGAGGGCTGTTGAGACCGGGTTGTTAAGTATATTCAATGCTAAGATAGACAAATTATGAATTAGAAAGAGAATTAAGGGTTATGGGTGAAATACAGGAAAATTGAGTTGAGGATTTATGGATTAGCCATGATCTCATTGAATGATGAACCAAATTCAATATACTGTGTTATGTCTTATGTCTTATGGTTTTATACCTTTCCAGTCTGCCCACAAATGTAATCCTTTATTCTTGGAACTATTTTTGTCTATCTGTTTTGCACTCTCTTGAAACCTTTACAGCTTTTCTGCAGTTCCCAGAATTGAGCAAAAAAAGTCCAGCTGGACCAAACTAGTATTTAATGCAAGTTTAGTGTAACCTTTTAACTTTTGTACTCTAGCCTCTATTTATAAAAGATTCCAGAGGCTTTAATAATTGTTTTGTTAACTTGATTTGTGAGCCAGCACTCCCAGCTCTCTCTGTTTCTGCATTCCATTTGAAGTTGTACCATTTAGCTAGTTTCATTTCTCCTCATTCTTACCATCAAAATGTACAGACTTACATATCCCTCCGTTGAATTTTGTCAATTTGTGTCTAACATTTCATCCAATGCTTGTCTATTTATGTAAATAGATGAATGGATAATATATAGACTTCACGGTGAAAACTTCCCCTTATTCATTGGTTATGATAAACAGTAAGAATGCAAATTATTTGCTGCATGAAAAATGACCTTGCCTTCTGTAATTTAATCCTTGGAAAAAAAAAGGCTTGGGTCTATAGTTTTGTGCAGTCGTTGAGACTCCAGGGACCTTTCAAAAACAGTGGTTAGGGCTTGGTCTGGAAATCCTGTCCCTATTTCCAACAAATTGTAATTTTGCTGGTAAGGGGATGGATCGTCACTTGCACAAGAGGGACACCTGAACTCAGCAGTAATAAACTTTTAGAATGGGCGTAAATGCTTGTGAAGGGTGAATAAGAACTATAGAATTGTCAGCTATTAAGTTATTTAAATATAAAAGCCCTTTAAAATTGAAACAAAACTGCTTGCCTGTGTCTGTGAGTTAATAAAGAAAAAGCTGTGCTAGTGGAAGGGTCCAGACCCGAAACATCAGCTTTCCTGCTCTTCTGATGCTGCCTGGCCTGCTGTGTTCCTCCAGCTCCACACCTTGTTATCTCCAGCATTGGCAGTTCCTACTGTCTCTGTGCTAGTAGTTTCATAGCTGTTTATTGAAATAGCCCAAAGTGTTATCATTAGAGCATGATTACTGATTAATGGCTTACCACAACCTATCATTATCATAACGTTGGTGGGGGCTGAAAGTTCACAGCTCAAAGAGGCTGTTGAAAAATTAGATATCTTTGGCTCGTGGCTATGAATCCAAATTTTTTAATAAGAAACTGAGTACATCAGATTTAAATAGGCTTTCTTGTATGATTTTAATTGTATGCATATTAGCAAAATGTGTAATAGATATTTCGAGTTTAATTTTATTTCATCTCTTAGGGTTTGCTCATAGTGCACTTTGAGTGATTTGGCATGGAAGAACAAATATTGGTGGTGAGTGGTTTGCATGGGTTAGCAGAAGCTAAAATATATGCACATGGGGAAGGATGTGAGGCTGAGTGTGAGACAGGTTAGGACGTGAGGGCCAAATGTTTAAGGAAACAGCTGGAACCAGCCCTCAGAGAACTGAGGTGGGCCTTTTAACAGTAAGCCTTTGCACTTGCATCCAAGAATCTGACTCAATCCCAGACTGGCTCCCACCCCTCAAGATGATAATCCCAGCATTTAGGGCACATTTTCCCAATTGAGTGTTGTTATTTGACTTTAAAATATCTAGGGGACTCAGAATCAGGACAATGATTGTTTATTCAAACATCTGCAAGATGAGTCAGCCTATGATTCTATGAATCTATGATTATCAGTATAACACTAACTCTGCAAAGTCTCACTGGATGCCATCTTCTCATATTAAATTATTTATCTGATAAATTCACTCCGTATGTTGACCAGATGTTCCAGATTTAATTTCCTACAATCTACCCAAAAGGTATTTGATCTTTGGCCTTCTTATTTTTGCTGGTTGTGTCATTCCTTACATGCCTGGCCTTGCTCTTCTGTTTGGCTCTGTACATCTGTATTCATCATCTCTGTCCCATTTACTTTTACTGAAAATTTAACCCTGAACTAAATGATTCAGTCCCTTCATGGCACCCTGAGTTTGGAGAATTGGGAGCTTTCCTGGCTTTGTGTAACTATCTCAGGAGCAAAATTCCAGCCCTACAATTTATATAGAGCATTTTATAACGTCAGGTATACCTAAAGTCTGTTTGTTAGTCGTACTTTGTTAAGGTGTTAGTCACTATTGAACACAAGAAATGCAGCTTCCAATTGGCACGTGGTAAGGTTTTACAAATTAATAGTCCTGCCATGCTAAAATTGTAGCAGCTTCGGAGCTGGAAATAAAATTGTCCCTGCAATATCTAGCCTCACACTTGGGCATTATCTAGCCTCAGACTGCTGCTATTGGGAGCTACAGAAGTAGGAGGAATGTGGGTGGAGAGAAATTCTGTAACAAAGTAAAATGAAAATTATGCTTTCAAGCAAATTCATCATTTGTTAAACTTTTTCCCATAATGATCTACTGTAGGTGAAGACATCTTTATCCATTTGTATGGAGCTGCAACAGACATAAATGTAAGACTGGACAAAAACTCAGTAATAATCGAGAAAACCTACATATCATTGGCTAACCAGAGAGTGGTTTCCATTTGCAATAGGAGTGATGTAATTGTGCACTTTCAGTGGAAGGCCTTTGCAACTCCAGAAGAAGAAGAGCAGCAAAAAATCAGGTAAATCAATTAGTGTCTAAGACTCTTTAATTTATGTAATATTTATTAACTAAGTCTCATGAAGACATTTCTGTCATATATATAAGATCCATCTTCAGGAATTGAAACCTCAATTGCAGACTAGACTTCCACATGGTCACCACATCTGCCATTGTTGGTTGCAGGCTGATCCCAATATTGGTCCCAACTGATGGATGAGACATGGCAACTTACCATTTCGGTGACCTCATGGTGGAGATCTTGCATTCACAAGGCCCTCCGAGAATTGTTACCCAATGGCTAGAATCTTTTGTTAATATATTTTAAAGGCTAAAGATTGATGCTATGTTAGTGTTGCAGAAAGATTCAGTATAAGTTCCCATACCGACACCAATTTCTATCCTGGAAGTTCTGTGGAAGCCCTCTCCCTTTCTATCACAGTTCATACAGTGCAGTTCATTGGATCATAAGTATGGTTTTTCCTATCTGTAACCTCATTGTGGATGAGTAGGCCTACATTCTGTCTTAGCCAAAATCTGACTCCAAATTGATAACATTTTATTTTTCACTGAGACTGTTTTGTCAGATGACATATTCTGTTATGTTCTACAAGCAAACTGCTGTGAACATAATTGGAACTCAACTCCTGGCTTCAACTTGATATCCTTCCTGATAATGGGTCAGTTACCTGAAACATTAAACCTGACCTCAGTTTTTACAGGGGCATTAGGGATGTCTGAACTGGCTAAAGTTCTGTTAGAGTCCCAATTCCAGAAATACTGGCTTCAAATGCATACAGATATGTGTCAGGGATTAAGTACTTGAATAAAATGTTTGTTTATATAAAGGATAATGTTCTTGAATCAACGTATCAAATAGTTTTTTTTTATTGAGGAACAAAAACAAAGTTGCTGGAAAAGCTCAGCAGGTCTGGCAGCATCTGTGAAGGAGAAAACAGAGTTAACGTTTCGGGTTCGGTGACCCTTCCTCAGAACTGATGGTGGCTGGGAAAAGGTCAGTTTATATGTAGAAAATAGGGAGGTGGGTGGGGTAGGGAGTAAACGATAGGATAGAGCCCGAAGAGAGAGAAAGACAGTTGGACAGACAAAGGAGTTGCTAACGATCAGGCTGGGAGGGTGAGTAGTTGTTAATGGGGACTGTTAGTGATTAACAACAGGGGGTATGTAATGGCAGGCTACGTGGTAACAAGACCTGGTGTGTGGGGTGGGGGGGCTGGGACATGGGAGAGTTTAGGCCCTAAAATTATTGAACTCAATATTGAGTCCGGTGGGCTGTCGGATCCCCAAGGGGAAAATGAGATGTTGTTCCTCCAGCTTGCACTGGGCTTCACTGGAACACTGTAGCAAGCCGGAGACAGAGATGTTGACCAGGGAGCAGGGTGGTGCATTGAAGTGGCAGGCAACAGGTAGTTCAGGGTCTTTTTTGGGAGCAGAACGTAGATGTTCTGCAAAACGGTCGCCAAGTCTACGCTTCATTTCCCCAATGTAGAGGAGACCACATTGTGAGCAGCGAATGCAGTAGACTAGATTCTTGGAAGTGCAGGTGAAGTGTTGCTTCACCTGGAAGGTAGGTTTGGGCCCTTGGATTCTGGGGAGGGAGGAGGTAAGTGCACAGGTGTTGCACCTTCGCCGGTTACAGGGGAAGGTGCCGTAGGGCTGTGGGGAGGTGTTGGGGTGATGGACGTGTGGACCAGGGTGTCCCGGAGGGAACAGTGCCTGCGCAAGGCGGACAAGGGAGGGGAGGGGAATATGTGTCTGGTGGTGTCATCTTGCTGGAGGTGGTGGAAATGGCGTCTGATGATCTTCTGGATGTGGATGTTGGTGGGGTGGTAGGTGAGGATGAGGGGAAAATCCTCTGCTCTAGGGAAAAGACACCTACCATTCACCTTATCTATACCCCTCATGATTTTATAAAGCTTAATAAGGTCACCTGTCAACCTCCTACACTCCAGTGAAAAAAGTCCCAGCCTATCCAGCCTCTCCTTATAACTCAAACCCTCCATTCCCAGCAACATCCTGGTAAATCTCTTCTGAACCCTCTCCAGCTTAATAATACCCTTCCTATAACAGGGCAACCAGAAGTGGATGCAGTACTCCAGAAGAGGCCTCACCAACATCCTGTACAACCTCAATATGATATTCCAACTCCAGTTTAATTAGTCACTTTTACTTGCCCTTGGTACAAGAGACCTGCAACCAGCAGTCAATTGAAACCCCATAGGTGCATCTTGCTCCGCTCTAACCGACTGAGCTCAGACTAACTTTCAAGTGAATTTAAAGTGATTGTAGCAGCAGAAGGGAAACCAAACCTGTTCAGCTTCGTTTGGCTGCTGGGCGCAAATTATTATTTTCATATATTTATTTTTGGAATGTGGGCATCGTGGAAATACCATCACTTAATTCTCATGCCTTCTCCTTGAGAAGGTGGTGACCTGTCTTCTTGAACGGCTGCAGTCCCTGCAGTTGGAACTCACACATGCATGTCGGAAGGTGGATCTAGATTTTGACCCCATAACAGTGAAGGAATGGCTGGTACAGTTTCAAGCCAGGTTGATGTATGGCTTATCTGATGTAGCCATTGTTTTTTTATTTATTCTCTTGTGGGACATGGCCAGCATTTATTGCCCATCCATAGTTGCCATTGAAAAGTTGGTCGTGAGCAACTTTCTTGAACCACTGCAGTCCATGTGCTCTATGTAGACCTACAATGCTGTTAGGGAGGGAATGGCTGGTCCAGTTATGATTGTGGTCAGACCAGAATATTGATTGTGGGTTTACAGTGATGGTAATGTTGTTAAATGCCAAGGGCTGGTTGTTGTGTTTTGTCTCATGATTAGGATATCAATATGCCTTTGTGAGATGTTCTCATAATACTATCACCACATTCTAGTATGTGACCAGAGAGTACAATATAAAGATTTCTTACTCCATCATACCTGTCATTACTTGAAACAGGACACTACTGAATGTATGCTTTTTTGTTGTAAACTACTATCTTAATGTATGCCTAGACATGTATGTGCCTGAAGAACATAGCATTTGTAGATATTGAGAGTCTTGACAGGTTTCATGTGGTAAAGATGGTTCCTTTTGTGGGAGAATGTAAAATTTGTGGTCACAGTTTAAACATAAGGGCTCACCCATTTAAAACAGATGGGATTTGTTTTTTCTCAGAGGGTCATTAGTCTGTGGAACTTTCCTCCTCAAAAGTCAGTAGAAGCAGAATCTTTGAGCTAGTTTTAAAGCAGAGATGAATAGATTCTTGGTGAGCAAAGGTGAAATGATATGGGGAAATCCTAGCAGCAACAGGACAAGGTCCTTCCTTAACTCGTCCACAGGTAGGTAGACCTCCTGACAACTCCATGCAGGTAAAATTGTGGCAGGTTGGGTGGATAGGCTGCGGGTACTTAACTGGTTCCCTTTACCTGCTAACCTGCCCATGAGGGTGGGAAAATCAGCCCATAATCTGAGGCTTTGGGATTGAAACTGAGCATTGCATTAGTGTGTTTGAACACAAAAATGAACAATAAGCAAGAATAGTTGAACATCCACGTTTTTGCAGTGAACTCCTGTAGATGAGATAGTTGACCTCCAATAAATACAACCACTTTCCTTTGTGTTCGGTAAGACTGCAACCTGTGGAAAATTTCCCCACTGATTCTTATTGAGTTTAGTTTGCTAGTGCTCATTGAGCTCACGCTTGGTCGAGTGCTACCTTGATGTCAGAGGCAGGCACTTTCAGCTTGTCACCAGAATACAGTTACTTTTTTAAAATTTATTCAGGGGATGTAGGTGTCGCTGGATAGACCAACCATTTATTCTCCATCCCTGGTTTCCTAGAGGGCGGTTAAGAATTTTGTCCATGTTTAGGACCAAAGCTCTAATTAGATCAGGAGCTGAGTGGACCTGGTGAAATCTGTACTAAGCACTGTGTGCAGGTTATTGGTAAGTAGGTTGTGCTTGATAGCACTTTATTTATTTATTTTTTAATCTATTTTCCTAATTAACTTGTTCAGAGATGTTACTAGACATCTCTAGAGCAGATGGGACCTGAACCTGGGTCTCCCGGTGCAGGGAAGGGACTCTACCATTGCTTCACTAAAGGGTCCTCTTGATAACACTTAAATGCACTCCCAACACTTCACTGATGGTTGAAAATTGGTTGAATGGTGTGGTAATTGGCTGGATTTGATTCATCCTGCTTTTTTTGTGGATAGGACATACCTGGACAATTTTACATTTTGTTGGAGAAATGCCGGCATTAGAGCTGTACTGGAACAGGTTGGCTGAAGGTGAGGTAAGTTCGGAGCGCTATCACTAGAAGGTTGTTGGGCTCCATGCTGTGAACCTCTATGACTCCTGTTAATTTCTGTTGTATACGCTGTGCTCAACTGTAGCATCAAGGAGTCTGAGCAAAACTAGAATCAATGGCAATCAGGGAGAAAATTCTCCATTGATTGAGTTCATGCCTGGCACAATGAAAGATGAATGTGGTTGTTGGCAGTCAATCATCTCAATTCCAGAACATCTCTGCGGGAGTTTTGTGTCCCAGGTCCAGCTACCTCCAGCTACTTCATCGATGACTTTCATTCCTTGCTGATAATTGCACAATATTCAGTACCATTTGTGACTCCTCAGTTAATAAAGTAGTCCATGCCCAAATGTAGTAAGACCTGGATGATGTCCAGGCCTGGGCTGACAAGTGGCAAGTATAATTTGTGCTACACAAGTGCCAGGTAATGACCATTACCAAAAAGACAGAATCTAACCATCGTCCCTTGATATTCAATGGCACTACTATCACTGAATCACCAACTATCAACATCCTGCGGGTTACCATTGACCAGAAACTGAACTGGACTAACAATATAAAAACTGGCTACAGCAGCAGGTTAGTGGTTAGGACTTGTGCAGCAAATAACTCACCTCTTGACTTCCCAAAGCCTGCCTACCATCTACAGGGCACAAGTCAGAAGTGTAATGGAATACTCCTCACTTGCCCAGATGAGTGCAGCTCCAACACTATCCAGAACAAAGCAACCCACTTGACTGGCACGATATTGACAAATGTTTACTCCCTCCACCACTGACTCACTATAACAGTAATATGTACCATCTGCACAATGCACTGCAGATGTTTACCAAAGCTTCTTAGAAAGCATGTTCAAAACTCACAATCACTATTGTCTAGATCCCCTCCAAGCCACTCACCATCCTGACTTGGAAACCTATCAGTGTCATTGTGTCAAAATGGAATTGTGGGTGCACCGATTCCAAGACGGCGTCTTATGAGTCTGAGCTCATCCACTCCAACTGCTTTTCTTTCTTCTTTTCGCACTTTTTTCTCTTTCTTTTAGCTTTTTTTTTAGTCTTTTTCTCTTTACTTAGCTTCTGGAGGGAGCTCAGTCGTGGAGGCAGTGGTGGTGAAGGCAGCAGCTGGGGTCTGGAGCGAGGACTTTGGCATTGGGCCACAATGTGGTTGGTGTGGCCCAGGCAGAACCCTGGTGGTCAGCAGCATCACGGGTGTGGCTGGTGGCCCGGAGCGGCACTAGAGCATGACTATGACAGCCTGAGGCAAGGTGGCTGGTGAATTCGGATGGCAGTCAGCAGTGAGACAGCAGCGTGGAGGTGCAGGGTTGAGAGATTGAGTCCTCATGGATAAAGCCCAGTGTGGAGCAACTGCAGGCCCATGGCTAAAGAAGAACTGTAATTTGGAACTTCTAACTTTATTTCTTATTTACTATTTTATACTGACATGAACTGTAATGTCGAACTTTTAACTCATTTATTTTTCTACTTTTTAACCTAAGATTTTGTACTTTGGTACCATGTACCTAACTAAGATGGTGCTATGAATGGCGATATTGTAAACTTTTCACTTTATTCCCGAATCCCTGTACTTGAATATATGTGAAAATAAAACCTAATTCTAATTCTATACCATTAGACAGCTCGGGTTCAAAAAAGTAGCTCATCACCATTTTCTCAAGGACAGCTAAAGTGGGCAATAAATGCTATCCCAGCCAGCAAATCCCACATTCTCTGAATGAATTAAAAATAAAACTGTTTCTTCATATTGTGTAGAGTGAAGCTAATTAGATGAAGACTGTTTTTTGTGAGCATGCTAACCTCAGGAGGAGCCTGGGATGAATCATCTATATGCCATTGATTGCTGAAGGCTGTTCCAAAACTCAACCGTGCCTTTTGCCCATGCTCCACCGTCATTGGGTGGTGGAAGTTTGTGAAGCCTCTCTTTCCTGTTAGTTCCTGTTTGGATGTGACAGGACTGCAGAGTCTTGAACTGGTTCATGGTTGTGGGATTGCTTGACTGTGTCTGTAATATCTCGCTTCTGCTGTTTAGCTTTCAGGTAGTTCTTGAGTTGCAGCTTCACTGGTCCAATCTATCAGACCAGTGGTTTCATCCTCTCTTAGTTTATCGATGATCACTCTTTTAGTCCCTGTATTACAGTAGTGACAACACTTTAAAAGTACTCCATGAACTGTAAAGCACTTTGAGAAGTGGCAGTTGTGAGAAGTGCTATATAAATGTAATTTTCAAATTGAAGAATGTCACCTGAGTAAGACTTCAAAGAATTGCTGGTGCCTGTACAACCATATGCCAGAAAAGTCTCTTTAAAAGAGAGGTTGGATTTCTATAGCATATTTTGCACCCTCAGGAATCCCAACACAATATGTAGCTAATACAGTACCATTTGAAGTGGAGTCAATAGGGTAATATAGGAAACACCACAGCCAATTTGCATTAGTAAGATCTCAGAAATTCAACATGGTAATGATTGTGTTACGTATTTTTTAATGGTGATGGGTACACACCAGACCTTGTGGTTGTCTACCTTGATTTTGAAATAAGGTCATGGGATCTTTTGCAGCTATTTAACAGGGTAGAGAGACCGTCAGTTTAATATTTTATCTTAAAGGCGTTATCTCCAATAGTACATCAGTTTTATCGCAAAGTTTATATGATCAAGTCTCTGGAGTGATGGCTGATTGAAAAGACGAGTGTTACCCACTGAGTCACAACATAATGATTTACGAAGGGTATTTTTTGCTCTGTATTGTCACAAACGCTGAAGTAGATGAGTAAATAGGAAAGATTGATAGGTATCCGAGGACGTCTGATTTACAGATGCTGCTTTAAGCCTTGTGTTAGCATGAGAAACATAGGCTGCAACCTTTATCAAAATTGTACTTCATGCTCACTAATTGCTGCGACCAAATCATTTCATCCCAATCCTCAAATACTAGATGTTTTTCCTGAAAAATGTTCTAATTATTATGTGATGCTGCTCCTGGTGATTTATTTAATGCAGTTCTTTTTTTAAAAAAGAGGCATAATTTGAAATGTGTGTACATTACAGTTTCAGTTCTAAACACTATTTTAACTTTCTGGGTTTTTCAGTTCTTTTCATCTCATTGAAGTGTTCTTGTTGGGTAGAACAATTTCCTTGAATTTCATTGCATTTGATTTCCATCGCGTGGAAGTTTTAACAGTAATTAACTTGTTTGAATAAATCCCTGTCCTATGCTGAATATTTGTTAAAATGGTGCAGATAAAAATAGATGTAAATGTGTTTGCTTAAAACAGAACAAAGGGGACGTTAAACATGTGCTCGATGTGGTGCTGTACAGTGATTTTATTGCTATCATTAAGAGCAACCCAAGAAAATCACACTATAGAATAGTAGTGAAGCACTCCTAATTAAGCATAGCTAATTAAGCACAGGGTTATTTCTAAGATACACTTGATTATAATCATGTTTTTTTTTGGGAAAACTGTATTTGAATATTATTTAGATAAGTGCAGTTTTGGATGGTGGATAATGTTATATTTTGGGTCATTTCTGATTCAGAGAAGAATGACAATATTACTTAGTATTTGTAGCCAGTCACCCACCATCTCTCTCATTCATCTACCTGAATACCCACTTCATTCATCTACCCATCCTGTCACTGATCACTAATTCACTAATCCATTCATCAACCAACACTCATTCATTAAAAGACTGGACCTTTAATATTTACCAGAATATGGAAATTACCGCCATTAAAGGGGGCAGGTGCTGTCCTGTCTCTGCTTCACTAGCAGAGTTAACATTTCGGGTCCAGTGACCCCCTTCTTCACACTGTTAGTGGCTAGGAAAGGATAGTATATATGCTGAAGACAGGGACTGGAGTTGGGGGATAGGAATAAGCGAATAAGTGGGCAGGGAGCCCATAGGGAGAGAAAGACAGGCAGACAGTGCCCCCGCAAGGCTTAGAAGAAACTGGAAGAACAGGATCTCATTTTCTGCTTGGGGACACCGCAGTCTCTAGGACTCAACATTGAGTTATTGACTTGAGAGCATGATTCCTTCCTTCCATGTTTTTTACCCACCCCCACACCCTTGTCCTGTCATGACATGAGTTGCTTTCAGTACAGGCAACTCATTTCCACCTATTTAGGGTCCCATTATCAGCTTTTCTTTCTCCTTGGCTTCCCAGTATCCATCTGTTTGTCTGCCTAACTGTCTTTGTCTCTCTTTGGTCCCATCTCTACCAAATCACTTACTTGTTCCCTCACCACCTGTCTTTAGCATATACACCACTTTTTCCTTGCTACTGAGGAGAAAAGTTACTTCTGCTTTCTCTCCGTAGATACTGCCAGACCTGTTGAGCTTCTCAGCAATTTCAGTTTTTGTTTCTGCTCATTTATGTGTTGGCTGCAACTGGAATGTCCTTGAACACACGTATAGTAGTGCTGTGATGTGAAAATATTTTGGGCAGAATTGATACCACTGGACGATTTGAACCTGGCCTTTGTTCTGCCCTACCCCTCCAGAGGAAATGTTTTGTCTACATGTACGCCATGAAACCCTGTATTATTTAGAGGCCTTTATCCAGCCACACCTCAATCTTCCCTTTGCCAGAGGAAATGTTGTCCAGTCCTCTTGGGTAAACGTTTCAATTCTGGTATAATTCTAGTATATTTTTTAAACCTTCTCCAATGATTTTCATTATACTCCAAGGGTGGTCTTATCAAGGTCTATATATAAGTAATATAACTTCTCTGTCTTTTAATTCTATCCCTCCTGAAGTGAATTGAGCCTCTTTTGAGACAGAGTTCTATTTGTATGGCTGTTAAAAATATTGTCACCAATTTTTCCACTCTTAGCATCTTCACTCAGCGACTTCTGAAAGTTGTTGATTTCAACCTCCAACTTGGTTCATCTCTCTGTCCTCTTTCACTGCCCTTTCAGCCTTCCCTCTTTTCCACTTTAGATTTAAGATTTAGTGTGAGGTTCAGGGGCTTGTCTCTGGATAATTTTTATTTGGGACCTCAAATCCTCAATTTTACCTTAAAGGAGTCAGTTTAAAACATAATTGTCTTGCTCCATTAATTAACTAATAAAATTAATCTGTTTTAAAATGGCATTAATGGCTTTAAGATGCCGTTTACAAAATACTGACAGAAACACAATGGGGTTGTTTTGACATTGCCTGATAGTAGAATATGAACTATAGCTGTTATGAGTGTGCTGCCAGTGTTGGATGACTGTTGATTATCAATCTAGTTGAAGTCAATATATTATACTGTTGCCTGAAATAATCCTGAATGGTTCTGGTGGCTAAGGCATAAACATGTCATCTATGACATGTAACTAGTGAGGATTCAACAATATGCATAAGAACTGGGATAGGTCATTCAGCTCAGGCCCATCCTGTCATTCAGTTAGATCATGATTGACCTTAACCTAACATAACTTCATCAACCCACCTTAGTTCCAGAATCCTTCGTCCTTTTTTAAAACGTAAATTTGTCGGTGTCAATTCTAAAATTTTTCAGTTGACTTCACAATCTTTTTAGATGGTGGGCAAAAGGGTCCGGAATTCCACAGCAGTTTTGAGTGAAGAAATGCTTTTTAACATAACTCCTGAACAACCTAGTTCTACTTTTAAGAGGATCATTTATCTCTTATCTTCTGCTATCAAGTCATATGACCACCTTAAATAATTCAAATAGATCATCTCTGAATTTTCTATATTCATGGGAACTCTTAAGCACAGTATGAGTCTGGTGAATTTGCGCTGCACCTCCTTCTTTCAGAGGTAGTGTTAAGAACTGAGGTGAATGCAGTAGTCCAGACTGGACCGAGTCAGAACTCTTTGTCATAGAGTCAAATGCCAGCATTCTGTTAGCCTTTTTAATCACATTTCCTGCACACTAGCTTTTAGAGATTTGTGTCTCAGGCCTCTCAACTTCCCAGCTCGTCTGCAGTTCCTAGTTTCTCACCATTTTGAGAATACTTTGATCTCTCTTAGGTAAGCAATAAATGATCTCACACTGGATTTCAAATGCCAAACATTTATGCACTTACTTAATATATTCTTGTCTCTTTGCAACTTACTGCTCCTGTCGATAGTGCTGTCAGAACAATTGGCCCAGGTTTTCCAATGGCCAGATAATTGTTTCTGCAGCATAGACGTACATTGGGAATCCCTGACATAACAGTCTCCAAGGGAATTACCCAGGAAATGATTCCAAAAATATCCATTTGAATCAAGAATTCAGAGGGTTCCTTTGAAGTTAAGTAAATAGTTACTCAGGAAGAAGTAGGTTATTAAAAAGCTAGTCTATCTTGTGAGTAACTATTAAACTGATTGCCCTTATTGAACTGACATGTCCCAAAGTACACCTCCTCAAGACCCCTTACACCCCTCAGACCTGGACCCAACCCCAACATGCTTCTCTTTCCCTGGGACTTGACAGCCCCCAATATACCCTCAGGATCCGATACACCTCCACCACCAGATCTGACAGCTGTCCCCTTGGGACCATGGACAAGGAGTGCATGCAACTAGCCCTCATGGATTGTGCCCTGAGATGCTGTTGCATGGTGAGGAACATGAAAACTCCTCTTCATAGTGAGCTGAAGTTACCAGGTAACCGCTCCGACTACCATGTTGAGAATCCTCAGCATCTGGTTTGCTCACGCCATTTGGTAATATAGGAGGCGAAGTGTGTGCAGTTAATAAAATCATTAACAAGCAATAATTCTCCTGCCTAGGGAGAATCTCACCTTGACATCCAGTTAAAAGTTAACTAAAAGATGTAGTGAGTCGTTCCTGAAAAGCCTTACTGGACTTCTCAAATATTCTGCCACACTTTTCACCACAGCCCATGTTGTTCAGGCCCCTGTAAGATTCCACCCATAATTTTGTTTTTAAACCACTGAACTGATCAAAAGGACTAGAACTATTTGCTCATTATCATGCAGTTTATTTGTGTCACATACCAGCTGTTATTGTCCTGCTTTAATTTTGAAACTCAGCTGTTTAATTAAACTTAATGAAACTTGAGAGACTTAGTGGGTCTCCACACATATGTTAGAAAGTAAGATCCAGGACATTCCTGATGATGATGGGTGACTCAGCAAATCCCTTCTTAGACGAAATGTCATTTTAATAGATAAACATATTTATGTGTATCTGTCTATATATGTATATGTCTGTATATCTGGAAGCACTCAGCGTGTCTGCTGGCATCTGTGGAGAGATAAATTGTTAATGTTTCAGGTCACTGACCCTCTGTCAGAAGCTGTAAGACCTGCTCAATGTTTCCAGCATTTTATATTGGTACTTGAAGTTTTCAGCACCTGTTATGAGGCAGGTGGGGAGAGCGTCAAAGCCTATCTGAAGCACTGATCCCACAGCTTGCCATTGGAAGATGCTACCCACCCCTAGAGAAGACTCAAAGAACTAACTGGCCCATTCCTGCTCTTAATCCCTCATGTTCCGATGTTTCAGGCAACAGGCTTAGACCACGATGTCTCGGGAGGCCCAGAGTCTGAGCAGAAAATTCTGGTTCCACATCTGACAATAGACCTTAAGTGCTTTTGAACCCGTTCCCAGCTCTAGGCATGGGATGGTCCTGGCGTGAATTCCCATGCTTAGCACTCACTACCATTCAGGGTGGTTGGGAGGCAAACACCTTTTAAAAAAATCAATTCTAAGAAACCTGAAATAAATACACAAATGCTCAAGTTAGTTACCATAAAAAATAGAATGCAGGTCATTTTTTTGGGTGTGTGAGAATTTCCACTCAGGTGCTTTTATTTTCATCAATCTTCCTGAGAGTGAATGTATAGATAATGGTGGTTGTTGTTTGTGTTGACATGATGGTGAGTTCATAGCTGATCTGTATGTCTTCGTTCAGATTTGTTTCAGACTTGATGACTGAGGAAGAACAGGAAACTAACCAGTTTTTGAAGGACTGCACTGAAGATCCCACTCTACGTGAACAGATGCCTCTCCTTGCCCGTACCTTCCAGAATCGTCGTCAGTTGGTGGAGGATGACACAATGCTGTTGTCTGATGATATTTTCATCATTGAACCAGTGGTTAGTGCTTAAAATGGTTTGCAGAGAGAAGTATGTTTCTGAGGGCAGTGGTGCAAATGTGTTTACATTTGTACATGAGAGATGGATTATTTGTGTTTACATTTGTACATTAGAGATGGATTATTTTGTTCCTCTAACTAGAAGCCATATGGAATGAAACATTTTCCATTTCAGGGACCCAGCATCAGTGAGCTGCTTTTACAAGAATAGCACTTTGTGCTGTATGGTTAAAACACTCCCTATTCTGCCTGAGATTTATTACTTAACCCAATTCTGAAAGGAACTCCCACGCCTGCACAGGGTGACATTCTTTATGAGCTGCCTATTGTCTTTGGTAAGGCTTTGGCAGCCCCAACATGGCTGTTAGCACCAGGCTAGCAGCTCCTGCCTTCTGCTAACTCTCATCACCAGGATTTCTTCCTCGTCAATTAGGGTATCTAAAGGTAAAACAGCATCACTAGAGTGATACAACAAGGTGCAGGGCTGGATGAACACAGCAGGCCAAACAGCATCACAGGAGCAGAAAGGCTGACGTTTCGGGCCTAGACCCTTCATCAGAAAAGGGGGAGGGGAAGGGGATTCTGAAATAAATAGGGAGAGAGTGGGAGGCGGATAGAAGTGATACCCTGAGTTGCAGAGTGGAGACCCAGGAATCAAGTTCCAAACTCTGTGCTTTGAAAAATCACCCCACAAGCACTATCATGAAGCCTCTTACCATGATCCTGTGTTGCACATGTAAAGTTTAAAGTATATATTTAGTACAAATCTGACGGTCAAAACAATCTATTCATGAGATGCTCTGAGCTATCAGCAGCAGTGTTATATATCATGACAATCTATAATCAATCCTTCACTCCTCTATCATCATCAACACAGATTATTAATCCTGGTCCTATGGGAAAGATTGATTTATGAGTAGAATTGGATGCCTGAAAATGAGCTGCCAACCTGGTGAAACTGTAACACAGGATTATGTTGGTGCTAAATAATAAAAGTAACAAATCTAGGCAGTGTTAAGCTATCCAACAAGCAACAGTTAGGGCACATATTCTGCAACCCTACCATATCCAAGCAGAAATGCTAGTGGACAGTTAAGCAACTAATGGGATAAGGTGTTCTCATGAACATCCCCCTCCTCAATCATGGCAGAGTACAACACATGATTACAAATGCCAAGACTGAAGCCTTCGCATCAAATTCGCATGAAGTGCCAAATGGATGATGCTCCCCAGTCTTCTCTTAAAGTATCACTATTGCAGATTCCAGTCTTCAGAGAATTTGATTCATTCTTCATCACATAAAAATCAGTTGACTGTACTGTATATAAGCTCAGGCATCAAAAACCTCCTGATTGTATTCCAAAAGATCTGTAATCCAGAATTACCTGCACTCTTAACTAAGATGTTCCACCGTATCTAAAAAATTAGGGGAAATTCAATTTGACCAATTACTGCTGTATCGGGTTATTCCTAATCATTAGCTAAACAATGCAAGGTGTTGTCAACAGTTCTAGGCCTAGGAAGCTGAAGGCACAAATATTACAGATGGAATAAAGGAAATCAATGATGCATGAGAGACCGGAGTTGGAGGAGGAACTCAGAGGTCACAGGGGATCATGAGGCTGGAGGAGGTAAAAGAGCCAGGCAGAGGCGAGACTATGGTGAGATTTGAACATATCTACCCACCTGGAAGCACAGACTGAACAGTTGTTCCAGGTTTCCATTTTCCACAGCACATCCTTTCGAAGCTCAGATGTGAAGGTTAGATATTTCAATGGGTAATAGAATGAAGTATATTGGTCTATATTCTCTAGAGTATTGAAAAATGAGAACATTGTACATTTACCTTGCCATTGAGAGTTGACCGTTAAGGACTCCATGTGCTGTCTGTACACAATATTGTAAGTCTGCTGTGGGTCTGCAAACTGTACATACAATTGATGAGCTATTATTATACGATTATAATTAACATGTCTAAAATGAAAATGTCTAAAATTCTTAGGGGTCTTGAAAGAATAAAGGCTGGAAAGCTGTTTCCCCTGTTTGAAGAATCTAGAACTAAGGTGACTGTCTCAGGATATGGGGTCAGCCAGTTAGGAATGAGCTGAGAAATCTCTTTATCAGAAAGTTAGGGATTTTTATCCAGGGAACAGTGGATTTTCTCTGTCATTGAAAAATTCCAGACAGAAACCATTGATCTTCTTGTCATAAAGTGAATCAAGGCCTTGGGGGATAGTGTGAGAATGTGGAGTTGAGGTGCAAGATCAGCCGTGACCTTGCAGCAAAGGGTCAAATATCCAACTAGATGGTGGTGAACGACAGTGCTTCCAGAAAAATTTAAAGAAAAGCAAGTTATTATCTATCAAAAATAAAAATTTAAATGGGCATAAAAAGTGTATGAAATGTCTATAGAATGTATGGCGCAGTTTTACAGACCTCATACTATGACCTAATTGGATATATTTTATTTGTTCTGGACAGCATGAACTGCTATTTGATTAATCATGCAACGGAAGCAGTGGCTGACAGGGTTGATCAAGTATACTACAAGTTAAAATCAGGCTTTCAACATCTCAAGCATTTAATTGGATTTTGTTAGTTTAATCTTTTACAAATTACAATAGAGTTTCTGTAATTGACTAAAGTTTTTTTGAGTAACTGTGTTACCTCTGATCAGTGTACAAGTTAAATTGCTAAATTTTACATATTTTCCGGGAAATGTCAGTAATGCTTCCATTGTGTGGTTAGGAGGGACAGAAGTATTAGTACCACAAAAACATCACCAACTTCAACAAAGAACGTAATGAAAGTACATAGGTTTGCAGAGACAGGAAAAGTGAGAAGAAACACTTTTTGTTCGCCTGGTTTTCTTCCTTCAGCATATTTCTTCTGAAGGCAAGATTAAATGCAAAGGATGCCAATTTTTCCCTTGCATTGAAAGTTGCTGAAGGCTGGAGAGCATTTAAACTGTTAAAAGATATTTCTAATTAAGAATCTGACTGTTTTGAGGATCTGGCCTTAAAGTAACAGCACTTTTTTACCGAATTTTGAGGCTTTAATATGGAAGAGATCTCTGCCTTTAAACCTTCCTCTACCAATAGCCAGCTGAGCTGGGCAGTCTGTGACACATGGGGGTCATAGAGTCATACAGTACAGAAACAGACCTTTAGGTCTAACTCATCCATGTCAACAAAGTTTCCCAAACTAAACCAGTTCCATTTGCCTGCATTTGGCCCATATCCCTCTAAACCTTTCCTATTCATCTACCCATCCAAATGTCTTTTACATGTTGTACCTGCATCTACCACTTCGTCTGGCAGTTCATTCCACATATGAACCACCCTCTGTGTGAAAAAGTGCCCCTCATGTCCCTTTTAAATCTCTTTCCTCTCAACTTAAGAATATGCCCTCTAGTTTTGAATTCCCCAGCCCTAGGGAAAAGACCTTTGCTATTTACTCATCTATGCTCCTCGTGATTTCATAAACCTCTCATAAGCCTCAACCGTCTATTCTCTAGTGGAAAAAGTCCCAACCTAGCCTGCCTCTCTTTATGACTCAAATCCTCCAGTCTCATCAACATCCTTCTAAATATTTTCTGCATCCTCTCCAATTTAGTAACATCTGTCCTATAGCAGAGCAACCAGAATTTTACATAGTATTGCAAAAGTGGCTACACCAGCATCCTGTACAGTTGCAATATGAAATCCCAATTCCTATACTCAGTGGTCTGAGTAGTGAAAGAAAGAGTGCTAAATGCCTTCTTAACCACCCTGTCTATGTGTGACACAACTTTCAAAGAACTATGTATCAGAATTCCCATGTCTCTTAGTTCACCAGTACTACCCAGGGTCCTACCATTAACTACATAAGTTCTGTTCTTGTTCATCTTACCAAAATGCAATACCTTGGATTTATCCAAATTGAACTCCATCTGCCACTCCTCAGCCCATTAACCCAGTTGATCAAGATCACTTTCTAACCTTAGATAACCTTCTTAAGTGTCCACAAACCACCAATTTTGGTGTCATCTGCAAACTTACTAACCATGCTTCTTATATTCTCATCCAAATCATTTATATAAATGACAAACAACAGTGGACACAGCACAGATCTCTGTGGAATGCTGCTGATCACAGGCCCCCAGTCTGATAAACAGCTCTGCACAAGCACCCTCTGTCTCCTACTGTCAAACCAGTTTTGTATCCAATTGACAAGCTGTCCCTGAAAACCAGGTGATCTAACTTTACTTACCAGTCTACCACGTGAAACATTGTCAAAAGCTTTACTGACACTGAACAATAAGCAAAGCCCCCATTTTGCAACAAGATTCATGAGAGAATCAATGGATCAGATGAACATTCCACTTTGCCTGATATTAAGCGCTAAGTTTCAACACCCCTGTTGAAAAAGGAACTTGCTAATGTTTTCAGGGAGTCACCTACATAGTCTGAAAACCACCAATCTAGAAACTGCACTTGCAGTGTATTGGCCTAATTTCCTAAACAATCCAAATCTTCTGAACCTGGTTGTCACATTCCCCATTATTTGCATTGTTTTAATTTTATTCTTATCCACATATTTGGAGCTCTTCTTTCAATTAATTTCCATGTGTATTAAAATGTAAAAACGTAATCCATCCATTTGTTGCATTCTTCCAGCATACCCGTTTCATCTACGCTATGTTTTGTAAGTTTTGGAATATATGGCTTCAGTGAAATTTGTGCTCAAAATGATTGATCTTGGAAAATGAATACTTCTCATTTGGATGTCCGGTAACAAGATCAAAAACAGTGTTACCTTTCAGTCTCCCACCACATATGCTTTGTGTGTAATTGCTAATTTGTGCCAAATTGTTGTCTGGACCCACTGCTACAATTCTGAGTGTTTAAAAAACATTACTTAACAATCTCCATGTAGTTGCTGTAAGTGAAGGTCTTTTCATCAACTGTTCACAGGATGTGTGTTACAAAGTTGTGTAGAGTAACCTTGAATTGGAAGACAGGAAGCTAGAATTTGTTTGTAAAAATTGGTAAGGGAGAACAGTGGTTCCTTTAAGAGATAACGTGTTTTTCTAAGCTTAGAGATTTATGCAGAAAAAAAGTGTCTGTATGTAGCTGAAGATGTACAGTCCTTTCTAAAATGGAAGCATGTATCAATTAGCTGTGTTATTAGAAACCTTAGGCACATTTTGATGTTTTGGCAACTAGCTGGAATCAGCCAATTAATCTAAACCAAGCACTTAGTGATTGAAAGCCAATTGAATTTAAATCTGGTGGTTTTGACAACTTCTGACCAATGCTATTGTCAGAAAATTGGTATGTCATCCAAGGTATATAAGGAGAAGGTTTTTGAAAATCAGTGTGAAAACGAAGCACCACCTTAGAAATAAGCATCTAGCTCTCATAAGAATTCACGAAGCTCCTTAAGAAAGCACCATCTCATCCATAAAAGGTGCCATGGCCCTTCTAGCTAGTCTTCAAAGAGAAAACATCCCTGACAGTAAAGTCATCGGAAGAAAGGCATTTATGACTGGAGGCACAGTGGAGAAGGCAGAGCATTCTGGAAGACACATTCTGTGTGGACTTTGAGAGACTAAGTTTTAATATTTGTTTTCTTACTACTTCAGTTATATAAGTGGGACTTGTGTTTATTGGAATAGCATATCAGTAGAATTTTGTTCAGTTAGGGAATAGTTAGGGGGGAATTGTTCAGGTTGTTAGCAGTTTTGTTAATTTGTTCACTGTTAGTGTTAAATAAATAAATTGTTACTTATGATGTGAATATCATTTAATCGCCCCTTCTTCGTAACATGTGGGCGTCACTATCTAAGCAGCATTTATTGCCCATCCCTAATTGCCCAGAGGACAGTTAAGAGTCAACCACATTGTTGTGGTTCTGGAGTCACATGTAGGCCAGACCAGTAAGGATGGCAGTTTCCTTTCCCAAAGGAAATTAGTGAACGAGATGGGCTTTTCCAACATTCGGCAATGGATCCATGGTCATTATTAGACTCTTAATTCCAGACTTTTTTTTATTAAATTCAGATTCCTCTGTCTACCATGGTGGGATTCTAACCCAGGTCCCCAGAACATTACCTGGATCTTTGGATTAACAGTCCAGTGATAATACTACTAGGCCATTACTTATCATGTGTGCATGACATAACCTGGAAGCACTATTTTTTCTAGAATGCACCTTCAGCAAGTTGCATCTTGGAGGAATAATAATGACTCCATGTGTAAATGAGGAGCTTAATGCCTGTTTTCAACTTTCTCAAAGAACTTGATCAGTAATAAACTGGACAAACAGGTACCTACCTACTCAGGAAGATCCAGCAGTCTCTGTGACCTGAGCATCAGCTGTCTGCTAAAGATCAGCTCTTTGAAAACATTTTTAAAAGAATCTTCCCATGGTTCTAGGAAGAGCAGGAGTAATCCCCTGATTCTTTAGTCGTCACAAACTTCCCTTGCCTCCCTTTGCTAGCTGTACCACTCCATGCTTCCCAGAACTTCCCTCTGGTGCTACTCCCATGAAGCAGGCTTATTCATATTCATCTGTAAGAACAGCCTGTGGAGGTCTCATGCAAAAGTGGAGGGGTAGTTCATGATTCCAGAGGAGGAGCGTGCTGTATTAATTGTCACAGTTTGTTGAAGGATTAGACCAAACCTATCTGTTTTGCCTTCTGCAGCCAGATGGATTACCGACGTTATTTATTAATTTATTAATTATTTATTAATTATTATGGTTGTTATTAATAAAATGATTAATGGCTACTAGGGTGGAGGCCAAGAAGGCAAGTGATTCAATCTTGTGAATCTGTATCAAACAAGGAGTCAAAAGTTTTCAGGAAAGAATGGAAAAAGAAATTGAAGAGAAAAACTTATGGGAAATGGTGGGTATAAAGCTCCCAGAGTGAATGGTGCTGAGCTGTGGAAATTAGCAAGCCCCCGGTATAGTTTGTGGCCTGTCCTGAGTTAGTTATCTCAACCAAAGGGAATTATGTGGGAGAAATATAGTTGCTCCTAGTTTTCTGAAGCTTGACAGATAACATAATAAGAAATATTATTCCAAGACACTGGGAGAAGGAAAACACTGGGCTGTTATATTTGACTGAAAAAAGTATAGCAGGTTGACTATAAAAACCAGATACTTAGCTGTTAGTACATGTGAGGAAATGCCATGATTTTCTGTAATCTATAGGCAGCTTTTTCATAGCATCTGTGGGTGAAACTGTTCACAGGCAGCTCACCTTTCAAGCGTAATCTCAGGCATGAAACACAGCCACAGGATAATGGAGAAGACGAATATTATTAAATGGAGAAAGCCTGCAGAAAGATACAGAACATCCATGTTCTGATCCCATGTTCAGGGAAGGCAAATGGAATGTTGGCCTTTGTTTAAGAGGAAATGGAGTATGAAAGTAGGGAGAGTTTGCTAAAACTATACAAAACACTGGTAGGACAAAAGTTGGAATACTGTGCACAGTTTTGGTTCCCTTATCTAAGGAAAGATACACTGGCATTGGAGGCAGTCCAAAGATAGTTCACTTGGCTGATTGCAGGTGTGGAGGGACTGTCTTATGAGGAAAGGTTGAGTAGTTTATGCCTGTACTCATTGGAATATAGAAGAATGTGAGGAGACCTTATTGAAACATAAAAGATACTTAGGGGACATGGCATGGTAGATGTGAAAATGTTGTTTCCCCTTATGGGAAAGTCTAGGACCAGAGGACACAATCTCAGAATAGGGAATGGCACATTTAAGACAGAGATGAGGAGGACTTTCATAGAATATAAAACAGTACTGTACAGGAAGAGGCCCTTCGGCCCACCATGTCTGTGCTGACCATTCTAAACTAATCCCATCTGCCGGCACATGGTCTGTATCTCTCTGTTTGTTGCCTGTTCCTGTATCTATCTAAACTTTGCTAAAGTATTTGCTTCTACTACCTCCCCTGGCAGTGTGTTCCAGGCACCTACTGCCCTCTGTGTAAAACACTCGCCTTGCACATCTCCCTTTAATGTTTCCCTCCTCACCTTAAATTGATGCCCCTAGTATTTGACATTTCTACCCTGGAAAAATGACTCCAATTATCCACCTTATCCATACCTCATAATTTTGCTTAATTCTGTCAGGTTGCCCCTCAGCCTCTGACGCTTTAGCAAAAGCAATCCAAGTTTATCCAATCTCTCCTTGTACTAATACACTCCAATCCAGGCAACACTCTGGTAAATCTCTTTTATACCCTCTCCAAGACCTCCATATCTTTCTTATAGCATAGCGACCAGAACGACACACAATATTCCAAATGTGACCTAATTAGAGTCTTATAAAGCTGCAACATTATTTGCCAACTTTTATACACAATGCCCCATCTGATGAAGGCAAGCATGCCTTATGCTTTCTTTACCACCTTATCCAATTATGTTGCCATTATCAGGGAGCTATGGACCTGGACCCCAAGATTGCCCGATATATCAATGCTCCTAAGGGTTCTGCCATTTACTAAACACTTTCCTCTTGCATTTGACCTCACAAAATACATCACCTGACATTTATCCAGATTAAACTCCATTTGCCATTACTGCACGCAACTTTTCAACTGATCTATATCCTGCTGTATCCTTTGATAACCTTCTCACTATCCACTACTCCAGCAATTTTTGTGTTGTCTGCAAACTTATTAATTAGACCACTAACATTTTCATCTAATTCATTTGTATATAATTATAAACAGTGGTCCTTGTGGAGCATCACTAATCATAGACTTACAGTCACAAAAACGCACTTCCCCCAATACTCTCTGTCTCCTATGACCTAGTTTGTACCAAACTTGCCAACTTGCCATGGATCCCACGTGACTTAATCTTCTGGACCAGCCTACTATGAGGGACCTTGTTAAAATGCTTTAGTAAAGTTCATGTGGATAACATTCACTGTCCTACCCTCATCGATTATCTTTGTCATTTCCTCAAAAAAACTCAATCAAGGTTTTGGAGTAGATTTGTAGCTCGGGTTGTGGGTGTTGAGGTTGTTGTTTGGCTCGCCAAGCTGGTTTCTTGTTTCGCAGACGTTTTGTCATCATGCTTGGTAACATCCTCAGTGCAGCCTCCGATGAAGCGTCGGTATGTTTTCCCACCTGGTTTTTAAACTCTGGGGTCCGTTGAGATGGGTTGCCTCACTTCCGGGTTTCCTTCGTAGTGGAATGTATATGGGGTCGAGATCGATGTGTTTGTTAATGGCATGCTTCGTGGAATGCCATGCTTCCAGGAATTCTCGTGCCTGTCTCTGCCTAGCCTGTCCCAGGATCTTGGTGTTGTCCCAGTCGAAGTGGTGGTTCTCCTTGCCCATGTGGATTGAGATGAGTGAGTATTGGTCGTGTCTTTTTGTAGCCAATTGGTGTTCACGTACTCTTGTTGATGCTTCATCGGAGGCTGCACTGAGGATGTTACCAAGCATGGTGACGAAATGTCTGCAAAACAAGAAACCAGCTCGGCGAGCCAAACAACAACCCCAAAACTCAATCAAGTTTGTGAGACAAGAACTCCCCTGCACAAAACCATGCGGACTATCCCTAATAAGTCCATTATTTCCCAAATGTGGGTAAATCATATCCCTATGAATCTTCTCCAATAATTTCCCTCACTCTGATGTGGGGCTCATAGGCCTATACTTCCCTGGGTTATCCCTGTTGCCCTTCTTAAACAAAGGAACAACACTGGTTGTTCTTCAGTCTTCTGGGACCTCGTCTGTGGCTAAAATGGATATAAAGATCTCTGTGAAGGCTCCAGTAATCTCCTCCCTTGCCTCCTTCAGTGTCCTGGAATAGATCCCATCAGGCCCTGGGGACTTAATTAACCTTAATATTTTTCAATTTCAACCCCCAACTTCTCCTCTTTAATTTCAACATACCCCAGAATATCAATATAGGAACATAAGAATTAGGAGCGCGAGTAGGTATTTCTGCCCTTCAAATCCACTCTGCAGAAATAACTACTCACGCTCCTAATTCTTATGTTCCTATATGATTGTGGCTGATCCAGGTCTCAACTTCACTTTCCTGCTTGCTCCCCATAGCCAATTATCCCATTTTTCATCAGAAATGTTACCTATTTTTTTCTTGAATCTGTTGATTGATTTTGCCTCCACTGCAGTCTGGGGCAGCGAGTTCCATAGATTCACAACCCTCTGAGAGAAGTAGTTTCTCCTCATCTCAGTTTTGAACCTACCTTCTCTCACTCTATATCTATCACCTCTTGTTTGAGATTGTCCCACAAGGGGGAACGTTTGTTCAATGTCCACCTTATCAATCCCCATTAACATTTTATGTACCTCAATCAGATCCCCCCTCATTCTTCTGAACTCCAGAGGGTAAAAGCCCAAGCTATCAACTGCTCCTCATATGGCAGCCCTTTCATCCCTGAAATCAATCTGGTGAACCTCCCCTAACTGCCTCCAATGCCACCACATTCTTCCTCAAGTAAGGAGACTAAACTGGACACAATATTCCAGGTGTGGTCTCACCACCGGTTTTACAATCTATTTTCAAGTGTCCGCCCTTCATTAATCTTACCATCATCCATGTCCTTCTCCTCAGTGAATACCGATGTGAAGTACTCAGTAAGGATCTCACCAAATTCCTCTGGCTCCATGCATAAATTCCCTCTTTTTTCCTTGAGCGCACTTACCCCTTCCCTCATTACCCTCTTGCTCCTAATTTATGCGTAAAATACTTTGGGATTCTCCTTAATCCTGCTTGCCAAAGTCATTTTGTGGTCTCTTCTAGCCCTCCCAATTTCTTGTTTAATTTTTTTCTGCTTCCCTTATATTCCTCAAGGGCTTTGTTTGATTTCAGTTTCCTAAACCTTACCTATGCTTCCTTTTTGACTAAACTTTCAATGACTCTTTTCATCCAACATTCCTGAATCTTGTCATCCTTATCTTTCATTCTCACAGGAACATGCTTGTCCTAAACTTCAACTGGCCTTTAAAAGATGCCCACATGTCAGATGTGGATTTACCCCCAAACAGCTGCCCTGAATCTAATTTCTCCAGTTCCTGCCTAATACTGTTATAATTAGCCTTACCCAATTTACCACTTTCACTGAAGTACCAGTCTTATCCTTCCATAAATATCTTAAAACTTATAGAATTATGATCACTGTTTCCAAAATTTCAATCACCTAGCCAGGCTCATTCCCCATTGCAAGGTCAAGGATGGCCCCTTCCTCAGTTGGACTATCTACATATTGGTTCAAGAAATCTTCCTGGATGCATCTCACCTGAGCTTCTGGTACTAAGGGAGTCTCAGTCAGTGTAGGGGAAGTTAAACAATCCTGTTGTTTTTACATCTTTCCATGATCTGCTTACATATCTGTTCCTCTATCCCCTGCTTGCTTTTGGGAGGCCTATAATATAACCCCAGCATAGTTTTTGCATCTTTCTTATTCCTGTGTTCTATCCATATTGCCTTGTTGGTTCGCCTTCCAAGATGTCCTGTCTTAGTGCAACTGTGACATTTTTCTTCAATAGTAATGCAACTCCCCCAACCCTTTTACATCCCTCTCTTTCATGTATGAAACATCTATACCCTGGAATGTTGAGCTGCTATTTCTTTCCTTTTCTAAACCTTCTGTCATCTCTGAGGGTAGTGCTTCTGGGATAATGAGAGAATTTTTTAATCAGTAAGGGAATTAAGGTTGCAGAGAAGAGGCAGAAAAGTGGAATTGATGATTATCGGATCAGTTATGATCTCATTGAATAGCAGAATGGCATCCTTCTGCTCCTATATCTTATGTGCTTATGGTTAAACTGCATAGGTCACTGATCAAGATAGAGTAGAATTGAAAGTAAAGAAAATGAGAGGCAGAAAAGGAGATGTGAAACTAAGGCAATCACTGTTTTTCCTATCAGAGATAGTAGGAACTGCAGATGCTGGAGAATCCGAGACAACAAGGTGCAGG
>NC_063346.1:59706480-59784077 GCF_021869965.1 Rhincodon typus
CTCGTCCCTGCCTCCCTAACCTGTTCTTCCTCCCACCTATCCCCTCCTCCCACCCCAAGCCGCACCTCCATCTCCTACCGACCAACCTCATCCCACCCCCTTGACCTGTCCGTCCTCCCTGGACTGACCTATCCCCTTCCTAACTCCCTACCTACACTCACCTTTCCTGGCCCCATCCCCGCCTCTTCGACCTGTTTGTTTCCTCTCCACCTATCCTCTCCTCTATCCCTCTTCTATCCGCCTCCCACTCTCTCCCTATTTATTTCAAAACCCCCTTCCCCTCCCCCTTTTCTGATGAAGGGTCTAGGCCCGAAACGTCAGCCTCTCTGCTCCTATGATGCTGCTTGGCCTGCTGTGTTCATCCAGCCCTGCACCTTGTTGTCACTGTTTTTCCTATCTTTTTTGCCGTGCTGGAAAAACTGCTTTTGCAGAATGACTTAACCTGGTTCAAATGATATGCGTAGAATTTTTGACAATGCTGACTTAGAATAGCTGTTGTGGGAAAAGATGAATTGTGCTGACACATTGCTTACTTAATGGCATTGCTGCCCCTGAAAGTTTGCTGTCTGTCACAACCCTCTGCAGCAGTGTAACGGTTCCAAGCTTGTCCTGCTGTTTGACTACTTGCACCTCTATTGCTTTTAAAATGTGTGTGACATGTTTTTGCATTTCACAAAACTTCATTGTGAATTTCTCGATTGGACCTTCGTTGAAAACCTAAATTCGGTCAGTGAACAGCATGATGTGCTAGTATTGGCTATCTGTTAGCTTCTGTTGTAATCCTTAGACTCCTGAAACTTTTCTTCTGTCGCAATCAATGATTAGACACCTCATGAAGCAGACATTGTTCTTTTTGTTTGCATGGTTTTCCCTTCTTTTCTCGTATTGGTATCAGTTTTGACTTAGTGATAGCATTCTGATTGTTAAATCAGAAGACCATGATTATAGACACACTTTGTAACTTGAATATACAGTCAGGTTGACACTTAAGTGCTACTTTCACAGAAAATCTGTCTTCCAGAGGAAGAGTTAAACCAATTCTCTGTTTTCCCTCTCTGATGAACACAACTATCAGACACACTTTGAAAAAGAACAGACAAGGTTCTTCTAGTGTTTTTGCTAACATTTAATTCTCAATCAATATTACTAAAAATAATTTTGTTGATGTTATTGCTGTTTATGGGATTTTGTTATATGAAACAGTTGCCTCCTTTCCCTAAATTATAATTGTGACTTCTCTGCCAAAGTTCATAGTTGTTTATGAAGTAAATTGGAAGTTGTTATGTGAAATCAAAGGCTTCAAAGTTTGGCTCTGTAGTTTCAGTAAAACTCATCCTGTTTTGTACCAAAATGGCCTCCCTCCATGCTGCGCACATATTCTTCTGACAAGTCCTATGCTACTTTGGTAAGAACTTTATGGCAAGATTTAAGGGTGTTTACTGTAAGTACAGTGAGTAGATCAGTCATTGTGTAACAGTCATTTTTGACCTTGATGCTCCATCTGATAACCTCACTTTAACATGCAGAGCTGAAAATGCATTCAGCACAGGAAGATTCCGTCAAAGGTCTTGGCTCTGACTTCAGGTGGCTGGTCATATTACTTGCTTCTAACCATGGATGCCTTGGCCCATCCCTCATGATATATGGAATAAGAGGAAAACTGAGCAAAGTTTGGACAAAAGAGGACAAACTACTTGAAGAGGAAGGAGGAGCAAATGAAAGGCTTTCAGTTGGAGGCCTTTCAATGTATGATCTTCTGAAAGGGGGAAGTAAAATAATGACAATTCCAGTAGTGCTGGGTTGTGAGGGGAATGGAAGGTATTATTGCAGTGGAACTTGCATTAGAGGAGCTGTGAGTGCAACAAAGTAGTCAGTTTGATTTGCTCAAGAGAGTGTTTCCAGGGCATGGCTGGATAGGCAGAGGGCAAAGAGGTTTTTTTTTGTATCTTTTCATGGGACAAGTGAGCACAGTGGAAGATGATGTTTTTGAGAGAACATGAGATATTTGGACACCATTCAGACTGCTGCATTCTGACCTGGCACTTAGAAATATCGAGCTCTCCCTGGTGAATCTTCTGGAGGTTGTCCAGTCAGAATGTTTATGAGACCAACAACCCCTCAATATAGACCAAAAAGTCATCAATAATATTGGTGTACTGGTGCTGTTCAAAGTACTTGCTGCCACAGGACTGGGTTACTGGGGACATACACTGGCTAGTGACCAAGGCAGAACAATAAAATCTGTGTACATTCTTCATCACACAATTGAGCCTCATGAAATTCCTGCAGTTTCCTCTCTTTGACTGGCAACTATTCAGTGCCTAAGGCCACGAAGGACTCAACTTCTTGGAAAAAACGTTTCATCTTTCTGCCGCCTTGATTGAGGTTAAACAAAAGTCTGATATTTCTCTTGCAGTATTCTAGCTGTGTCATTAGCATCAGTTACAGTTGGAACTGCTGAATTCTATGCAATTATATGATTTCCTTTGTGATAAGTAAAGTTAACCATGGCTTGAGGTCAGGTTTAATCTTAAGTGAAAGGTGTCAGACAAAGTCTGAGAATTTTGTGCACAAGTTGTTGCAAACGATTCAATTTCACTGACGGCATAATGGTTTGTAAGAGCACTGCTGTGCCCTTGCTCAGCCTGTCTAGGACCTTCTGCATTTCAGAATGCTGTTGAACAGGATTAACAGAATTCATTATTCATCTGAGTTTTTGTCTCTGAGGTGCTCTCCAGGCGTGAGATTACTCTGAGGCATGTTTGAAGGCAGTGGAGCCTTTAATGAGGCAGGAGCGTGCCTCCTTCCTGATGCTCCCTGATGAAACTCCGGATTGTTTGAGTGATGGATGCCTCTCCAGGTAAGTATGTAGCTACCTTGTAATCCTCCAAGAGAGCAATGTCACACACTTCCCACTGGTTTTCCATCTGTTGGTTGAAGCTCTTGCCATACATGTTAAATTCCACCCTTTATGGCACTGTATTGTGCTCACTTGGCTATTGCCATCAAGTCAGGGGATTAACCTCACTTCAGTGAAGAGTACAGCATGACAGGTCAACATCAGTATCAAGTTTATCTAAAAATGAGGAGTCAACATGGTGAAGCTATAAGACAGAACTGTGTAGATGCTGAACATGGAAGGCCCATGCTATATACAGAGGTAAACAATCCCACAACCAATGGATCAGATCAAAGTTCTATAGCCCTGCCACACCCATTTGAACCACTTGAAGGCACTCCAACCATCACCCTAAACATCAACTCTCGCACCACAGATGCACAGCAGGAGCAATGTGTACCATCCACAAGATGCACTGCAAAAACTCAATTGGGTTCTTTCGATAGCTCATTCCAAACCAGTGACCTCTACCACTTAGAATGACAAGGGCAGCAGACTCATGGGCCCCACCACTTGCAAGTTCTCTCCAAGCCACGCCTGACTTGGAAGTGTATCATTCTTTTTTTACTGTCACTGGGTCAAAATCCTGGAATTCCCGTTGTAAGTACATTGTGAGGTACCTATCCCATATGTTCCACTGTATTTCAGAAAGGTGGCTCCTCTCAAAAGGCAGTTATGAATGGGCAATAAATGCTGACCTTGCCTGTGATGCTCACAATCTACAAATGCAGAAATACTATGAACCGAAGAATCAAATATGCATGAAAAGCCAGCAAATTATCAGTAAAATCCAGAAATTGGATCATGTATTTTTGTAAGTTCTTTTAGCTGCCAACTTGTTACCTCTACTAAGTTTAATACTAGAAACAATTTGTAATTTGTCCATTTACAAGATTTGTACTATGACACAAACCGTAGAAATTACAAAGATTGCTGTTAAATTGATACACTTGTCAAAATCAGCAAATTTTAGAAGGGGGATGCTGGAGTGGGGGCAAGTTTGGGCCCAGTACAAGACTCGGCAGCTGCATCGGTGAAGTGGGCCTAGAACAGACTCTTGGCGGCGGAGGCAGAGTCAAGTTTGGGCCGGCTGAGGCTGCATTGGCGAGGTCCAGTGAAGACTCATGGTGGCGGCAACATCAGTGGAGTTGAGATGGCACTGGAGAGTAGTGACTCTTGTGCTAGTGGCATGGTGAGGGGACTCATGGCTGGTTGCTCCAGGCCCATAGCTGAGCACTTAACAAGAAGGGCTGTAAAGTTGAACTTTATTTCTTTATTTTTCTGCCTTTATGTTCATATTTTGGTTTATTTTTCTTTGTTTTAAGATGGCACCAGAGAGCAGCGACACTATACAATATTTTTCAGTGTATTTTGTAACAAAAAAACGTGACAATAACTAAACAAATCAAATCTGTTCATATAAATCTCTAACTTAACCAATGAATGGGTACAGCTGCTAGCTCAATCTAAAAGTCACCTTTGCAAAATAACACGCTCAATTCCATGATATGTTACAGTGGAGAAACAATTTTATTTTAATGAGAAGTGAAGGCAATTTTGTAACTTTAACCTGGAATGTATAAGACTCTGATTTATTTTGCTGATATTTTGTATATAGAGCTGTGGGCTTAAAGGATCAGGTGAAGTTAACAGCTAAGTTTTAAAATTGAACTTCTCGATGTCAGAATATCTTTGAGAAACTGTGGAAAATCCATTGCTATTGAATCATAAAATTACTTATTAAACAGCATTTAGCTTTTTGGTGATTTTACCACTCTACTGTCATGAAATATATCATAAATAACTGAGTATAGAAAATTGATTTTTTCCCAAGTTTTCCCTTGCTTGCAACAATATCTGACGTGGGAATGGAAATGTCACAATGATTTATGTAATATATTAACTAATTAGTCTTGGTTTGATGTGGATTTGTTTTCGGAAATGAAGGGCATTTGTTTGACTTTTTTTGCACTGTGGAGGTCAAACACAATTTGGCCTCAAGTTTAATGTGAAGCAAGAGCAATAAAAGTTAAATCATTCCAATGTTAGACAGGAGGAGTTGTTCTCAGCTGCTAACATATTTCAAATTAAATTAAGTTAGCCTAGGTTAAATACACTAAGTCGAAACCTCACTAATCTTTTCCTCCACTTGGGGCAATAGCACGGTTTGTACTGAATTCAGATTCTTATTAAGTGTGGGATGTTGTTGCTTTAGAAATTGGTGTCTACCCGATAAGAGACATCTTTTAGCCGATATGGTAGATGACAGTAAGCACAGTAAGTTTTTTGTAATATTGTTGGTTACTGTTACATTTAACTGACTATGTTTTTGGGGTTCTTTTTCAGGAAGGGGATATCTGGCCCAATTCCACAGCAGAAGTAAATGTAATCTGCAGACCTAAAGAAGCAAAGGTCTACTACCAAACAGTCTACTGTGACATCACAGGTACGTAAACGTCAGTTATTCGTCACCTGCGATCTCAACCTTTAATGTTACATATTTCAACCCACTCCCTGCTACTTGTCCATTCTTTTGCTTCTTTTGCTACCTGATTGAGTTCTATCTGACTAATCCACTGGCTTAGCTAAAAAATGCAGAGGAGGAATTAAGTACCATCACCATTACTAGAGAAGTAATATTAGACAAGCTAATGGAGCTAAAGGCATATAAATCCCCTGGGCCTGATGGCTTGCATCTGAGGATCTTAAAATAAATACTTACAGAGATAGTAGATGCATTGGTTGTAATTTTCAAAAAAGCCTTGGATTCTGGAAGTACTGGAGGATTGGAAAACTGCTAATGCAATTCCCCTACACAAAAAAGGGAAGAATGCAACAAAATGGATAACTATAGCTGATTAACCAATAGTCATTTGAAATAGTTTGGGGGCAATTGTTAAGGAAGTAATAGCAGTATATTTAGGAAATCATAATCTAATCAAACAGAGTCAGCATGGCTTCATGTAAAGGAAATTGTGTCTGACAAATTTATCAGAGTTTTTGAGGAGATCTCAACCAGAGTTCATACATGGGAACCAGTAGATATATTTGGACTTCCAGAAGGTGTTCAACAAGTTACCTCATAAAACGTTAATTCATTAGATAAGAGCCCATATGTTGGAGGTAGAATATTGGTGTGGATAAAGAATTGGCTAATGGGCAGGAAACAGCGAGTGGGAATAAGGGGTTCTTTTTCAGTTGTCAACCTGTAACCAGTGGGGTTCCAGAGGGATCAATGCTGAGACAGGATCCATTTACAATTGGATGAAGGAAGTGAGTATACTGTAGCCAAATTTGCAGAAGACACAAAAATAGGTGGAAAGGCAAGTTGCAAAGGAGATAGAAACAATTTACAAAGAGACATTGATAAATTAAGTGGGCAAAAGTTCTCAAATGGAGCATAATATTGTAAAATGTGAAGTTGTTTATGTTGGAAGGGAGAACAAAAGAACAGCATTGATTAAATAGAGAAAAGCTGCAGAAAGCTATTTCACAAGGGGACTTGGGGTACTTGTGCATGAAACACAGAAAGCCAGCACACAGGGACAGCAGGTAATCAGGAAGGCTAATAGAATGTTTGCCTTTATTTCAAGGGGGCTGGAGTATACGAGTAAGGATGTCTTACTGTAAATGTGCAAGGTGCTGGTGAGACTACACCTGGAGTACTGTGAGCAGTTTTGGTCCCCTTATTTAAGTAAAGATATAATTTCATTGGAGGCAGTTCAGTGAAGGTTCACTAGGATGACCCCTGGCTTCGAGGGATTATCTTATGAGCAAAGGCTAAACAATTTGGAACTCTACTCAGTGAGTTTTGAGGAATGAGAAGTGATCTCGTTGAAATATCTTGGATTCTTAAGGGACTCAACAGGGTAAATGATGAGAGGATGTTCCCCTCATGGGAAAGTCTAGGACCAGAGGGCATTGTCTCCAAATAAAGAGGTGCCAAACTGAGACTGAAATAAGGAGGAATTTCTTCTCTCGGGGGGGGGGGGGGAGTGTGTGGTTGGGAGTCTTTGGAACTCATTACCACAGAGAATTGTGGGGGGCAAAGTCTTTGAGGTATAGATTCCTAATCAGTAGGGGAATCAAGGATTAGAGAGAAATGCAAAAAAGTGTGCATGATAAATGTCAGATCAGCCATGAGCCTATTGTATGGCGGAGCAGACTCAAGGGGCCAAATAGCCTCTCCTGTTCTTGTTTCTGATGGTCTTCTGGCATGCCTGTACGTTATTCTTTGCGTTGTTTACCATATTATATGAACACGCAAAATTGGGGCAGAAGTAGTCTATTCGTCCCAACAAGTCTGCTCCTCCATTCAATGAGATCATGACTAATCTGAAAACCCTCAACTCCACTTTCCTGCCTTTTCTGCAAAACCCTTGATTTCCTTCTTCCTTAAAAATCTGTCTATCTCAGCTTTGAGTACACGTAACTTAGCAGCCTCAACAGTGCCCTGAACTAAAGACTTTCCCAGATTTACTATGCTCTGAGAGAAGAAAAGATCATGGTTCATCTGCTTTTGTTTTGAATTCCATAATCCCATCTACCTTTAATAAACATTCATTCCCCTGCCTAATAAGAATCTATCCACCTCTATCTTAAAAATACTCAGTGACCCCGCTTTAAATACATTCTGAAGCTGAGTTCCAAAGTTGCTGAAACGTCTGAGAGAAAACAGTTCAACTCTTCTCAGTCCCAACAGGGTGACCACTAATTTTGAGTGCCTCCTAGTTCTGGACTCACCCACAAATGTCCACCTTATCAAGACCATTCAGGAGCTAATACATTTCGATCAATCCACTCCACACTCTTCTAAACTCCAATGGAACTATCCATTCTGGTTTCTGTCCCAGTTCTACTAAAGTTGTATTTCACAATTACCTCACCCTCTGCAAACATTAATCTTTAGTCTCCTCCAAATTCTCCTTTGCTGCTGTTCCTCCAGTTACTGCATATTGTGTGTTCGCTCTGCATTGCCTGAACATTTATAGTAGAGGTGTGACTGTCATTGTTAGATTCCACCTTGCTTCGTCCCCTTTCTGTTTTTTTCTTTCCTCTAAGCATCTCACTTCCTACTATTCCTCCAGTTTTCACTTTAATATTCTTTTTCTTTTGCAAATATCCTGGCAATTGCTGTCTCATCTCTCAGCCTCATTCCTCATAATTTCAGTCTCTGTCTACATTTCTTTCAGCCAGTTAACCTTATCCTGCATATAAACTACCCATCCACACATTCATCTCCAACCTCAACCATATCACTACAAAAGGTTGTTACACTCTGAGATATTTATCTTTGAGTTCATCTTACCTATGGCACTCTCACTCCCAACTGAACCACAGGAGTCAAATCCTCATGTTAACATCTACTTCTTTTTTGCAAAATCCTCTCTAATATCAGTAGTTCCTTTTGTTTCAGTATTCATTCCCTTACTTTTCAAGATTGTTGTCCTTACCGCTTTCAAAAATCCAATTGTCCACCCGAACTACCATACTGCTTTATCTCCCCAGTTCCGCTTTCTCTTATGAGAACTGGTTTCATCACTTACCTTCAAACCTCTTCACTCTTGTTTCTGCACTGTTCACAGTATCAGGACTACTGCGGTCAAAATAATTAGCGACTGTGACTATTTCAGGATTCTTCTTGGTCTCACTATCATTGTTCATACAGTACCATTCCATTGTTCTCCACAGTTCTCTACTCCTTTAATGTTGTTCTAATCCCACTTCTACATTTTCCGGCACCATCAGCACATTTTTTGTAATGGTCTTACCTATCATTTCTACCCAATCACATTGAGTGTACCCCAAAGCTCCATCCTTGACTCCCTTCTGTTCCTTGTCTACATCCTGCTTCATGGCAACATCATCTGTAGGCATCTGCTAAGTTTTCACACTAATTTTGTGCTTAGCTGATTGTTTAATTGACATCAGTTGGCGAACATAGGCAATACTGAAGGCATCCTCTTGTTTTGCCTATAAATCTGATTCCTTCCTTCTTCCTCAATTCCTTCTCCCTCGAGATAAGACTGATGCCAGTCACGAGTAATGCAATTTTGGTTTGTTTTTGAACTGAGTTTCACACCAAAGTTCTAGATGTCACTAAGATCATCTTTGCAACGTCATTTTCTGGCATCTCTACCTGACCTCGTTGTGGCTTTGTCATATTTTTCAATTACTTTAATGCCAGCGTCAGCTCTGCGGTTCAGAGCCTGTCTACACTTGTCCATAATTCTGATGCAAGGATCTCGTCTCATTTGAAGTCCAATTTCCCTGGCATCCCTGTGCTCACTAACATTAATTGGCTCCCTGTGCAGTAACCTACAAATCTCTTCATAGCCTGGTTATTCCATCATTCAGCTGTATATTCCTACACACGTTCTGTGCTCTTCTTCCTTTACATTCTTTCTTCTATCCAGGAACGGATCTTCCATCAGAACGGTCTATGCACTCTAATATGAAGAATATTACTTTCACAAAGAAATGGCATCGGCCTGAATTGGTAACTCTGTCTCTACACACTTGCTGCCTCACTCACTGTTGTCTGCATTTTCTTTTACATTTTATCTCCAATAAACATCCTACCGAGTTACATGTCTCCCTACATCCACAGCATTTTAAGACGCATCTATTTGAACTTGCCATAGGCTATCTTCCCTCGTTCTTCTCGAACGATTGTTAAATGTCGGGTTGCTTCACTTCTCTAATTTGCACTTCTAGACTGCATTTTTATATTGGTACAAATTGCTGATGATAAATCATGTGGGTCAAGTAAAATAAATCAAGTAAAGTAAAATAACAGGAATAAATGTTCATCCCATTGTTGAACAAGTAAGTGCATCACCCAGTGCAGTTCAGAGCAAGTAAACTAGGATGACATCTGGTTGAATTTCTGGTCATGATGAATTAGTTGGTCTCAGCAGGTATTGGGCTATTTTCCACACTCACTTCAGGATAGTGAAGAAAATTACAAGTGAGGAACAGGGATGCTTGTACATCCTCATTCATTCAGTTTCCACACAAACATAACACTGCATCATCCAAGTAGTTGAAAATATAAAAATGAACTCTGCTTTTAAGGTTGGACCTCTTTCCCTCTTCCTCCCTATTATATGTAGGCCTATTCTGGACCACACTCTAGTCTTTGACCGGAGGAGGTGGCTCAGGTGAGAAGGAATAATAGTCAAGAGTTCTGCTTTGTATGCAGTCAGTGATCTGCATGTAAGTTGTATATAGAATTGAGCTTTTTTTTTTAAACAGCTTCCTACGGTTTGTTTTTGCTCAGGTTTCTGTTGAAACATATTTGTATATCACTGGATGTAATCTATTCCAATTAGGCAGCAATAAAATTGCAGTTTTGTTTTTGAAAATAATTTTGCATCTGAAAGTATTCCATGTTACAATTGAGAGTTGTAAACCTGTGCAGTTGTTTTCTTTAATAAGCTGAAAATGTGTTCATCACAAAAAATAAGCACTTTTTAGTCGAGAGTCTCTAGTCTTCTTGACCTATGAATAACCCAGTTTTAAATTGCTGACAGATAGCTGAGAGAGGTGTACAGCTTTACCAGCTAAAATTATTTAGATTCAAAAGCAGCAAATCAGCAGGGAAATCTTCAGCGCAAATTGAAGTAACCTCAATGGCGACTGCCTTTTAAAAAACTAGACCGAAAGTGGCTGAATCCATCAGTTTTCATTTCATCCCTTTGCTGAGACTAAGTCTCTTACAATTATCACATTTATGTGTCCTTCAGCTTTGCGAAGAGCTTCCAGCTGAATAAAGAGATACACTAGGTTCTTCTCAGCCTTCAGCCTACATATAGTGTAGGCCCCCATGCTCAGTATACATTTACGGTATTAACATCCATTGCTGCATACGCACCATTATCTCTGTCAAAAATGTTCCATATTCTATAATGTTTTAAAATAATGTTCATATTCTATTGTTGCCAATGCATCAACTAATGGGACACAGTATTTTACCCTTTTTTCTCTTCAAACTGGAAATTTTCTGTTAGACTCCCCCACTGCTAGCCCCCAATAATCTTCTAAGAAATACATCCATCATACTCTGTTATTCCTGTTATTATTCTATCAAATCTCTCTTATAATAGAGTTCCCAGGACTGTACACAGCATTTCAGCTGAACCAATCTCTTGCTCACACTCATAATTTAATCTTGCTTTCAATTTATTGCCCTAGCATCTAAAACTCTGACTGCTGTTTTGGGGCACCTTGAGATGTTTTTATTGTGGGCAGATCTGTATAAGATTTTGAAGTAACCAAGCTAATATGATATACCATAAGTATATTTTATTGATATTTTAAAGATTACGTAGAATCAGTCAGCTAACTCATTAGCAAAGCACTCTTATGCTCAAGAGCAGTCTATTATTTCGACAAGTTGAAGCAGTTAACACAGCAGACATAATGCTACCTATTGTAAAGATCTTGTCTTTTCTGCCTCAATAGACAGAACATTTGCATAGTTTCATACCATGACTTATTTATAGTTTAGCTATTTTGGAGATTAATAGCTCATTGATCGAATCAAGAGCTTCCTTTTTGTCCTGTTATTTCAAAACCCATCACGTCAAGTTCTACTTGGAATGTTTAGCATTTCGTTTGGAAGACAGAGCTTTTAACACTACAGCTCTCTCTGTTCTTGGCTAGACTTTAAGCCTAAATGTTTGAGTTCTGGGTGAAGATGGATACAAATGATTCAGCTTTTTTCTTCTTCTGGTGTGCTGAGTTCCCATATTATTGAGGATGGGGAGATTTGTGAAGCTTCCTTCTCCTGATGGCTGCTTCCTTGTCCACCATCATTCTCAACTGGAATTGGCAGAATTTCAGAGTTTAGATCAGATACATGTGTATATCACAAGCTGTTCTGCTCTTTGGCATGGAAGTAATCCTGTGTTGTAACTTGATCAGTTTGACACCTCATTTTTTGATATTTCAGGTGCTGTTATTGCTTTCCCTTCTGGTATTCCTTTTTGAACCAAGCTTGGTTCCAAGCTTTGATGGCAGTGCTAGAGTGGGGAGTATGATAGGCATGAGATACCACACTGTGGTTGAATGAAATTCTGCAGCTGATGTTCCATAGCACCTCATGGATGGTCTTGAGTTGCTAAATCTGTTTAAAATCAATCCCACTTATTACATTGGTATCCTTAATGTAATGATGGGACTTAGTCTCCACAAAGTCTACGTGATGGTCACTCCTACTGCTACTATCATGATCAGATATATGGTGGGCACAAGGTCAAATATCATAGAATCATAGAACCCAACAGTGCAGAAATAGGCCATTTCCGTTCAATGGTTCCCTCACCACTTTCTACAAACCAGATCAGCTACATCTGATAAAGAATGATATCTGAAGTCCAAAGGTCTAAATTATGAGGCGAGATTACACAAAATATTTTGTATCCTTTGGAATTCAGAAGGTTCATCAGCAGTTTGATCAAAGTTTTCAAGATTCAAGATGGCACCGACACTGGGCGACTCTTTGTGAGCTGTCGACAGCAGATCTTATTCTCACATTTCTTATAACCATTCCACACTTTTCTTGCTTTGTGCACCTCCTGAGTAGCTGTAGCCTTGTGTGCCTTGCTCTGTCTAAGCACCCTATGAACTGTATGACCTTGTTTGCTATGATCTGCCTGTACTGCTCGCATGTGACTACAATAAATCAAATCAGATATTATCAGTACAGTTGAGTACATGAGGAAAAATGCATTGACTTGTATGGGAACGTAAGACTATAGGACAGCTTCAAAAAATTTGGGAATGAATTTATGAAAAACCTCTCTGTGCAATTGGAGATAAACGTTTAGAACTCTATTCCACACAAAAAAAGTTGATACAAAATCAATTTATAATTTTGAGATCAAGAATGATAGATTATTCTTAACCAGAGTTATGAAGGGATGTGAGGCAGAGGAAAGCATATGGACTTAGGTTGCAAATCAACCACAATCTCACTGAATGGTGGACGATACTGGCTCAATGAGCTAGGTAGCTTACTTGTTTTCCTATTTTTGAACTATTGTGATAGAGATTGTGTGATTTATATATCCATATATGGATGTTTAATATTGTTTTATTGTAAGTTTGGGTTTTGGTTTTTGAATGAGTAACGTAGGTTTTATGTGTCTTTGGTTAATACATAACTTATACATATCACTGTAGCCATGGTGATTTCTTTTAAATCAGTTTTTGAAGCCTGGCTTTAGAATTGTTTGCTTGTTTGTGTACATTGGTGTAGTTTTATGACTGAACAATGTAAACAATTTTAGTTTAGGTGGTCAGGATATGGTTTTTTAAACTTAAGTGAAACACCCAAAGTTTAAAGAGAGATTTTTTTTTGTTTTACTTTCTGTTTTTGGATAATCCTGTGAATTCCTTCAAGGAAAATGCCTCAGCAGACTAGAGCTCCTGAGTAGGGAAGGAATTGGTGAAACTAGATGGCCTTAGGGTGAAGAGTTGGTGATTGTCACAGACCAAAAGGGTTGGCATAAAACCCTGTAGGGGATACTTTAAGCTGTGTATATTTAAGGTCAGATGAATAATATCCTCAGAAAGAAGATTGGTAGTTTTGGTCTCGGAATTAAAGTTACAAGTGACTTAAAACTACTGAGATGTTAGAGGCAGGGACACGGGTGTGAGTATTGTATCTTTGGGTCTTTTTGGGCACGATACAAGAAGTGTTTTGGGTACTCTACTAGGGGTGTGTTTTAGGATTGTACAAAAGCTGTTATTTTTCTTTTCAGTTTATAAATGGTATTTTGGGATTATCCTTTTGCTGTGTGATTAAAAGTTTTGAACTTGTGTTATAAAAGTAGATTGCTTGATTTATTTTATTGTCATTTCTTTTGTTAATAAAATTCTGTTTCGTTAATGAACTTCTAACCATGGACTGAAAGCATTAGCTGTGATAATTATAAATTAATTTCCAGTATAAATCTTAAAGTTTTTGGGAAGATTTGTAGCTTGGGTTGTGGATGAAGTTGCAGACTTGCTTGCTGAGCTGGTGTGTTTGATTGCAGACGTTTTGTCACCCTGCTAGGTAACATCGTCATTGCGTCTCCGGTGAAGTGTCGGTGTTCTGTCCCGCTTGTTATTTGAATGCCTCGGTTTGCTGGTGTGGTTGTCATTACTTCCAGTTTTGTTCTTCAGTGGTTTGTATATTGGGTCCAGTTCAATGTGTTTGTTAACGGAGTTCTGGTTGGAATGCCAGGCCTCCAGGAATTCCCTGTCATGTCTTTGTGTGGCTTGTGCTATTATGGATGTGTTGTCTCAGTTGAATTTGTGTCCTTCTTTCTCCATGTGTATTGAGACCAGTGAGAATTGGTCGTGTCTCTTGGTGGCTAGTTGGTGTTCGTATATCCTTGTTGTCAGTTTTCTTCCAGTTTGGCCTATGTAATGTTTCTCACAGTCCTTGCATGGTATTTTGTATATCACATTAGTTTTGTTGGTTGTAGGTATGGGATCCTTTACATTCGTCAGTAGCTGTCGCAGGTTGGTTCTGGCTCGTTTGAATAATATCCTGATGCATCACTGCAACAACTTGGAATTGCGCAAAGCAGAACAGGAGCACTTCTACAAAGTTTTTAAAAAGAATGGATACCCAAAAATCACAATCTGCTGTTACCTCCTCGACAGACCGCAAAAAGAGGACACAACACGGCCAGACACAGCAGTCACCCTACCGTACATCAGAGACATATCAGAGATGACCACAAGAGTACTCAGATCCCTAGGTATCAGGGTAATCCACAAACCAACAACCAACCACCCTAGCTAGTCTGACCTATGCAAGCCTCAGAAAACTGAAATCAGAGCTCCTTCGATATAATGGCCATAAAACACTTCCAGCACAGGAACATCACAGGGTTAGATGCAGAGTAGGTGTCCCTCTACTCTTTTAACCAAAAAGTAAAGCTTCCTTTAGTCATGTAAAATGAAGTAAAGCCACTCTACTCAACACTCCCTCAACACTCTCACCATTCAATATTCCTTGGAGAGGAACAGCGCAGGGTTAGGTTGAGATTAAATTTACCTCTATTCTTTTAAACTGAAATTAAATCTCCCTTGACATTATCCCCATCAAACACTCCCAGAACCTGGTTTGTATAAGGTTAGATAAAAAGTAAAGGTTCCTCTACCCATTTTAAAACAGAAATTATAAAAAAAGTTAAATAGCCCCACCTATATCAAAAGACACAAATTAACAGTTTAATGGAATCTTATACAATGGAGCAGAAACTTATTAAATTAAAATAATATTTTCCAGACTGATGATGCACTCCAGTCCCTGTGGTGCCCATTAGTTAGACTCCCAGAAAAACAATGAATGAAATTTGTGGAACCATTCAAAGATGAGTGGATAAAATGCAAAACATTAAAAGTTTTCACTTCATTTGTTAATTGCTGATTTTGAAGGTGAAACCTTCTTCATACTTGAAATGAAAGGGGTTAATGAATCATTCTTTTTATTTCTTTGCTATTTCTCTTTGTAAAGATTGGTTGAGTAGAAGTTTGTGATGTCACCTAATTCATTATTCGTATATACACATACTACAACAGGGACAAGATTCAATGACACATTTCTAATTTATTTTCAATTGTGATGAAATAAAATGTAAGTTTTTATGTGATTTCCTAGTCATTGGATTAATGTAGAAAGACAGTTCACTGCTTTGCAGTGCTGCACTTCATTACTGACATGTTAATGAATATCCATTGTGAGGATACCATATGAGCTTTGCATATTTAATTTTTTAAAGGTACTGTTGTGAGGATTGAGATTAAAATAAAACTTTTGTGTGAATGCATTGAACATTCTAATCAATTGTCCAGTGATATTTTACAATTTTTGTCATGTTGTTTAGGAATTTGCTGAACTACGTATGTCACCGAGAAAGCAATTAAATTTTAAATTAACTTAAACGTCAGTGCCAAAAAAGCTCCTTTATGAAAGTGCTGTTCCTGACTTCACTTCTCTGTTTCTTCCCGCTAAAGTATTATTTCCAGATTCCAATTGTCCCTTACTAAAAGAAGTGATCCTGAGCTGATACCAGTGTGTGCTGTTGCTGTAATTGCAGTTGATACACACAGAAGAAATTTACATTTTCGCGAATTTACATCTACAGACAGTAGTTCTGTTAATTCAGGCGTAGGAGAACTGTCTCAAAGTTGGCTCACTGCACCAAGTATAGTTTTCTCTCTAGCACCAAGGTTAAAATTGAATATCTCAGATCTGAGGCTGTGAAACAAAAATCTTCACTTCATGAAATATAAAGTACAACTTGACAGGTGAGTCTGTGCTTTCTTTTGTGTTTGTTTGTTTCATGTCATTAGCTTTCCCTGCTCCTTGCTTCATTTCCCAGCTGAGAGGGAGGCAGCCTCTAGTCAATTCATGTCCATGTTTCAATAACCTATTGGCTGGAGATCTGAAAGAAAAAGCTTTTGAGAACAGCTATTTTGCTGCAAAATGCTTGCCCTTTGTTTGGTATGACTCTCAAGAGCATGGCTACAATCTTAGATTTGTGGTAGAATTGCTTTTCTTTGGTGCAGAGTGATCATTTTGTATAATTATTGTAGATCTTGTGAAATGATTTCAGATTTGTAATTTATTGTCAATTCTGATGTTGTTTATTATCTTTGAGGTCTATGTCATTACTATAACTGCTTATTGAATCAAAGTATAGTGGATGACTCCCCATTATCCTACATATACCCTCTCACATTGAATACTATCCAATTATAACTTGTTACATCCTGTTTGTTGTGTCTTGATGGGCCAATTTTTCATTTGCTTTATGTCAGCATTCAGTTGCTTCAGATAATGTCGCTCTTTTATTTACCATGGGTTGTGCTAAAATGGTATTGATTCACTGATTGATTTATTCATTCTGAGTCAGGGAGAATAATTGACAGGTGTTAAAATGCTGAATTTACATCCATGTCTATTCGAAGTTATTGCATTTTCAAAGGGAACAAAACTCTCTGTTTAGTGTAGCGAATACATTGAATAAATCTAAGGTGATCCCGGAGGTAGCAATAATGTTCAAACAGAACTTCAGAAAGATTGTTGATGTTAGGCCATGGGTGAACTATATCCTCAAAGCTAATGTCTTATTTTTAACTTTTCTATCCCTTTAAAACTTTTCCAGTCTTTTCTTCTACTCATCAATGTGAGGCTGTACATAACATACCTGAGTTCAGATAGTGAAAAACAACATTTAAAAAAAACTCTCATGCCAGGTGTAAATTTTTTTATTCATTTTTAGGATGTGGGTGTTGCTGGCTGGGCCAGTATTTATCGCTCATCCCTAACTGCCCTTGAGAAGGTGGCAGTGAGCTGCCTTCTTGAACTGCTGTAATCTACATGCTGTAGCTTAACCAAACAATGTGCTTAGGAAGGGAATTCCAGGATTTAGACCCAGCAACACTGAACAAAACTTTGATAGATTTCCAAGTCAGGATGGGGAGGTGGTGGCGTTTCTATGTATCTGCTATTATTGTCCTTTTAGATGTAAGTGGTCGTAGATTTGGAATGTGCTGTCTAAATGTCTTTGTTCAATTTTTGCAGTGCATCTTGAAGATGATAAACACTGCTGCTACTGATCGTCAGTGGTGGAGGGAGTGGTTATTTGTAGATCTGGTACCAATCGAGCGGGCTGCTTTGTTCTGGATGGCATCAAGTATGTTTGGAGCTGAACCTGTCCAGGCAAGTGGGGAGTATTCCATCACACTCCTGACTTGTGCCTTGTAAATGGTGGACAGGCTTTGGGGAGTCAGGAGATGAACTACTCTGCAAAATTCCTACCCTCAACCTGCTGTTGCAGCCACGCTGTTTGTTTATGTGGCAAGTCCATTGAGTTTCTAGTCAATGGTAACCTCCAGGATGCTGATAGTGGGGTATTCAGCAATAATAATACCATTAAATGTTGTCAGATTGTCTCTTATTGGAGATGGTAATTGCCTGGCTTTTGTTTGGTGCAAATGTCACGTATCATCTGTCAGTCCAAGCCTGGATTTTGGCCAGATCTTGTGGCATTAGAACATGGACTACTTCAGTATCTGAGGAGTCACGAACGGTGCTGAACCTTGCGCAATCGTCAGCAAACATAACCACTTCTACCCTGGTGATAGAGGGAAGGTCATTGGTGAAGCATCTGAAGATGTTTGGGTGTCAGACATTACCTTGAGGAACTCCCATAGAGATGTCCTGGAGCTGAAATGACTGACTGTCAACAACCATAACCATCTTCCTATGTGCCAGGTATGACAACAACCAGCAGGAAAATTGCCTCCTGATGTCCCTTGATTCCAGTTTTGCTGGGCCACTTTGATGTAAAGGATTGACACGCTCACCTCACCTCTGGAATTCAGCTCATTTGTCCGTGTTTGAACTGAGATGGTAATGAGTGGCCCTGGTGGAACCACAACTTGGTGTCACTGAGCAGATGCTGCAGGATAGCACTGTTGATGACACCTTCCATCACTTTACTGATGATTGAGAATAGACTGATGGGGCAATAATTGACTGCGTTGGATTTGTCCTGCTTTCTATGTAGAGGGCATAACCTGGGCAATTTTCCTCATTGTCAGGGAGATGTCAGTGTTGTAGCTGTACTGGAAGAGCTTGGCTAGGGGGTGTGGCAAGTTCTGGAGCACACATCTTCAGTACTATTGGTGGCCTCTTGGCAGGGCTCATAATCTTTGCAGTATTCAGTACACCGACAATTTCTTGATCTCACATCAAGTGAATTGAATTGACTGAATACTGGTATTGTAATGCTGGGGACCACTGGAGGAGTCCGAGATGGATCATCCATTCGGCACTTCTTGGCTGAAGACTGCTGATCGTTAGTTGCCTTAAGTCTGCCTACCACTTGTTGTTTATGCTGTTTAGCATGCAGGTAGTGCTGTTTGGTAGCTTCACCAGACTGACACCTCATTTTTAGGTATGCCCTCCTGCACTCTCCTTAAATCAGGGTTGATCCCCTGGCTTGATGGTAGTGGTTAAGTGGGGAAATATGCTAAGCCGTGATTGTGTTGGAATATATTTCTGCTGCTGTGATAGCCCACATCACCTCATCGATGCCCAGTCTTGAGTTGCTAGATTTGTTCGAAGTCTGTTCCGTTTAGCATGGTGATATTGCCACACAACACGATGGAGGTTATTCTCAATGTGAAGGTGGACAATCAGATAATAAATCAGGTAATAAATCAGATAAATGCTGATTATGGGGACAGTTTGGAACATCTTAGTAGCTGAAGTCAGACGCAAACCCTCAAACTCTGAAGAGTGTTCATTTTCTCCACCTGTGTGAAAGTTTCACTTTCATGCAAGAGCAATGTTGTTCCTTATCTGTGATGGCCACTTGCTGCTCCATTATGTTCTGTAGCAGTGGAGTCATTGCTAAAGGAAATTATCAACATTTGAGACATTTATTCTGAGCTGTTTTGAAGGAAGCCAACAAACCTACCTAAACAGTTGAATTGTTGCCTGGTTACTCCCGTGGTCCTTTCGATGAGGACTGTAGTCAACGCCTGGATGGAGTCGTAGCAGAGTTCATCCTCAAAGTGTGGATTCCTGAGAGGATCGGTAGAAGTAAGCAGGACTTACATGGCTCAACCAGTTCCTCATTAATGGTGCAGAATCAGAGCTTTAGATTATGGAGGATTGGCTTGGAGTAAAGTGTCATATCAACTATCAGATGGAAGGTCAAGACCTGTAGAGTGTGAAGTTGATAATGACACTCCAGTTGTGTGTGGAAACCCTTGTAATTCATGAAAACAGCAGGCTCATCCACCATTGTCTTTATGGCAACTGCTGGGATTTGAGGTGGTATCCCCGTAAATCCATTGGAAAACTGAGGAGAGTTCCCCTTTGCCAGCCCCAGAAACCACAATGCTCAAACAATCAGTTTCCTGAGGTTGTGACTTCTACAACCAGTGCCCACCACTCTTTTGCCCACACATAAGGCAGGATGCTCTACTCTCAAAAGCTGCAGACTAATTAGTGGTCCAGCAATGCCTTTTGGAGCAGTGGCCACTGTTGGGACTGTAGTCTATTTTGGAGCAAGAAACTAAATTTGCAGAAGCTGTTAAGTGGGATAGGTTCATGAAGGCCTGTTGGCAGATCTTGAAGAGTGGTGAGCAGGTATCAGGAGTGATTAAAAGTGTGTGGGGTTGAAATGGAACTCAAGCCCATTGAAACTCTTAAATTGCATCAGCTACCGAGGACAGCCAAGCCAACCTGACCTCTTTGTTATTCTTGCTTAGAAATTAGAGTAATCCAGAAGAAAGTTTAAAGAAGCTGATGGTATTAGAAACAGGGGATTTGAGAAATTTATAAAGCACTGTTATCATCCTCAAGGCATTCCTAAATGTTGCACCTCCAATGAAGTCATTTTGAAGTGTAGCCAAAGTTGTATCACAAACAAAAGTGGCAACCACTTAACAGGAAGAATGGCCCCACAGACTGTACTGAGAAAAATGACCAGATAATATGTTCTGATGTTGTTGGTTGAAGGACAACTATTAGCCCTGTCACATTAGGAATTCTTTGCTGATAGAATTCACTGAAGGAAGATGAGTAGAGACTTGGCTGGAAGATAGTCTGTGCTGTAACTCCTCATTATATAGTATACACAAACCTCAAAATCCATTCCATGTTTATTATTCTTTAATTGGTTTTAATATACTGCTGTATTTATGGAGTTGGCGACCAGGTCTTCGAACAATTTTTTTTTCAGTTACAGTCAGTCAAAACAGTTCTGTTATAATTTTGGGAATTAAATTTCAAGCTCAACTGAATAAGAGTGCCAGCGTTATCTGTAGGAGTTGGCTGACTTTTTGTTCTGAATTCGCACATTGTCTTAAGCTGAGGTTTGGGCTTAATGCCTAGATCCTGCATTTTGGCTGGACTGTTTCAATTGCCCTGACTATCCAAGTAGAAATGGTCTTCAGGGGAAAAGACAGAAGACTGACATTATGTTATAGAACTGGTGAAGGCATAATAGACCAAATGGCCTCCTTCTGTAGCATAACAATTCTGTAATTCTGAGCTATATGTGTTCAGAAAGGAAAGTTACAGTTGAAGGAAGAGTACAGGTTATGTTAAAACATTGATTTTTAACACATTTCTTTCCACTTTTATATAAACTAACAGTAATATTCTTCTTAGTTTTGTGCAGCACAACACTTTTAAGCACTATGTCTGTAGCTTCTCTGTGCTTCAGTTGGTAACTGAGTTACACAATCACAGTTGTAAGCTTGATTCCATATCTGTGCTGTATTAGCCAATCTTAGCTTGTGGAATAGCTGAGACTTTAATGCCCCAGGAACAGGGAGCAAAACTTAACTTTTATTTTATAGAGTTCCAACTTTTGTTATTCAAAGACTCCTGCTGGAAAATAAACATATGTGATACATATGATGGCAGGATTTGGAAAGTCTCTGATTTTTTTAAACTCATTCATGCTTGGGATGTGAGCTTTGTTGGCGATGCTACGATCTATTACACGTCTGTATTTACTTTGAGAAAGTTGTGGTGAACCATCTCCTACCACGTGGCTTTTTCAATGATTTCTGATGGTAGTTAAGAGTCAACTTGGTGTAGATCTAGAGTCACAAGTGAGCCAGATCAGGCAAGGACAACACATTTCTTCTTAATGAGAGCAATAGTAAAACAAATAGATTTTGTTTTAAAGTCATTCCAGTAATCATAATCATTATTAATGTGACTAGCATTTTATTTCAGGTTTATTAATTGAATTTAAATTTCCCCAGTTGTCACAGTGGGATTTGAATTCTTGTTGCACAGCTGTAATCTGGTCATCCAGATTACTTGTCCAGTAAAATTATCAGAATGCCAACATCCCCAATGCCTTCTGTGGTAAATAATTTTCTATCTATCGTTATAAGACTCCCACTTGAATAGTGGAAGCTTGACTGAAGTATCAAAAAGTTACATGGTATCCCAGGAACTGGAGTTCAGTAAAACTTATTTTCAGGACAGGAAAAGAGAGAGGACAAGAGATTGAAAATCTCTATACAATGAATACAATGTTCTGTCATTGTATCCATGCAGGCATGTACACCATTGAAGATTCAATTTCTTATTCATTCACAATGAGGTACCAACAATATTAAAGATGACTTCACACAACAATGACCCATTTGGCTCTTAGGCTGCCACTGCATCTTTAATAACTGATAATTATCTTACTCCAAACTGCAACTATTTCTCCAGATTACATAATATTCTTCCTTTCGGTGTAAGTATCTCCCTTTAAAGAGCTCAGTTTGTGCTTATGACCTTCTGGAAGTGTGCTGTGTATTCTCACAACACTTTAATGATGTTTTCCTGAATTTGTTGACTGTACCATTGGTGAAGTAAGTTTGTTAAGACTCGTAAAATTGCATATTGGTTGCTGCTGGGATTTCAATTTATCACAATCTGATTAGCTGTATTCCAGGAGCCTCCATTATAGCTTATCAGCAATCTATTACTGTACATTTCATTGAACTCACGGAAATAATCAATAACTGCAAACCACTGCAGCTACAAGGTGATGCTTATAAATGTTTTATGTGTCATGATCTCACAGTTAAATATTGATGTTGTGTATCAATGCTTTGGTTCTTTAGGTCGTGAAACTCGCTTGCCCCTCCGTATCAAGTGTGAAGGTTTGGGTCCCCAGGTGATCCTGAATGTGGACCAAGTTGAAATAGGAAATGTCTTCATTAACTCAAAGCAAACCTATGAAGTAAGTTATACAGTTTCTTTCTTTTAACCCTCAAAATCGATCCAAAGGCTTTATCTGAATCCATTGGGCAATAGAACATGTCTGAATGAAAACTTCACGTTAGGGATTTATGGACAAACCAGTTATTGGTTAGTTAATTAAAGCACTGTGTTCCAGGCCAAGCTGTTCTTTATTTACCTGTCCATACATCTGTCATACCATGGCTGTATAATTTTTAACTTTGTGTATATCTTGTGCTTACATTGAAAAGTTTGAAGAAGCTCATTGTTCCAATCCATCTGCTATCTGTCTACTGTAGTCTGAAATAGCTTGTACATTTTAAGTAATGAATTGACATGACAATTTGCTTCCGTGTAGGTGATTCAAAGTTTTTTTTTTAGAGAATAAAGTAGAGCAGAGACTGGGCGTCTACCACAAGGATCTGATTTCAGATTCAGTCCAGGCTTGTCTGGCTGATAACCTCAAAGGTTTTAGGTGAAATTAATTTGAGCAGTCTCCAAGGGTTGGTGACAATTCAAAATTGGCCTTTGATTGGAACTTCCTTTTGTTAATTCATGGGTGTGGACATCACTGACAAGGCCGCTGATCTGTGAATGTGCTGGAAAAGGTGTTAATGAACAATTTTCTTGACAATTGAGTAGAGAGGACAGTGAAGAAGCAACCTTATTGCTGTGATCTGTAGTTTCAAATTTGCCAAACCAAGTACAGACAGTGGATTTCCTTCCTGAAAGGGTATTAACCAGATGGCTTTTGACAAGAATCCGATAGATGCAGGTTTGCTGATGCTAGCTTTAGATGGAGCTGATTTATTTATTTAACTGAATTTAAATATCCCAGCTGCGAAAGTGACTCACATCAGTATTCTAGGCCTTCAGGTTATCAGTCTGCCAACATAACCACTATGTTACTATTTCATCTAAAATTAGAATCTCAATCGAAGAGGCTGCAAGTGCTGGGACAATTTGAAATACCCTTCTGTAATAACAGCTCTTTTAAGATTGGGATTGAGATACAGTAGAGCGAGATTCCTTTTGCGTAAATGTATTCTATATGCATCGTCGGGGCTTCTACAAGCATACGCATTGTGTTCAAAGTAAAAAGAAGCAAAGCAAATGCCTGGAGTTTGAAATAAAAACTGAACGTGCTAGAAATATACATTTAACAAGAGAAAGAGATTTTTTTTTACAAATACTGTTCAAGCCTGCTTTATATTTCCAGCATTTTCAGTTTAAGTCCTATTGTTGCTTCCTTTAGGAAATATGCAGTCTATTTGTGATTTTCAATACTTTAAATTAAATCAAGATGGCAGTAGCATCTTATTTGTCTTGTTAGCTGTTCATCTCAAAATATGGAGGTTTAGACCATAATGCAATAAAAGATATAGGAGCAGAATTAGGCCCATCAAGTCTGCTCTGCCATTCGACCATGACAGATATGTTTCTCAACCCATTGTCCTTCGTTAGTCCTGATGAAGGGTTTCGGCCTGAAATGTTGACTTTCCTCCTCCTCAGATGCTGTCTGACCTGCTGTGCTTTTCTAGCCTCACACCTATAGACTCTGGCTTCCAGCATCTGCAGTCCTTATTATCTCCAAGAACCTATCTACCTTTGTCTTAAATACATTCAATGACTTGGACTCCACAGTCCTCTGCAGCAGTGAGTTCCACGATTATCTGTCCTTTGACTGAATAAATTCCTCCTCATCTCAGTTCTAAATGGTCATCCTTTCACTCTGAGACTGTGCCGTTGGGTCTTAGTCTCTCTTACTAGTGGAAACATCTCCTCCATATTCACTCCATCCAGGTCCCTCAGTGTTCTGTAAGTTTCAATCAGATCCCCTCCTTATCCTTCTAAACTCCATCAAGTACAGACCCAGAGTCTTCAACTGCTCCTCATATGACAAACCCTTTGTCCCTGGCATCATTCTTGTAAACCTCCTCTGGAACTGCTCCAACACCAGCGCAGCCTTCCTTAGATATGGGGCCCAAAACTGCTTGCTATATTCTAAATACGATTTGAGCAAAACCTTAAAGAGCCTCAGCTCTTGTATTCTAGCCCTCCTGAAATGAATACTAACATTGCATTTGCCTTCCTAAATGCCAAATGAACCTGCATGTTAACCTGAACTAGGACTGCCTTTGTGCTTCAGATTTCTGAAGCTTTTTCCCCATTTACAAAATAGTCTATGCCTTTATTCTTCCTTCCAAAATGCATAACCTCACACGGTCCCACATTTTATTCTACCTGACACTTCTTTAATGTATAGAAAATGGCTGTTTGCCCACAATATCAATGCTGTTCTGAAAAAGTTCCCACTGCTTTGCTTGACTCCCTGTAGCCATGTAACTTCTGCTACTGCAAATATTGATCAGGTTTTCCCTTAAATGCTACAAATGTCACTGCCCAAACAATGCTATGGACCAACAGTCCGCTGTGCAAACTAGTTCAGGCACTCAATGTACAGATCTTCTCACAAGCTACACTCATGCCTTATTTTTCATTGTTGTAGAGGTCATAAGCACTTTAACTATTCTGTTTACATGGCCCAAAATTCTGTTGATCCTTATTCAAGGTGTTATTTAATTACTGTTGTAGTTTCTGGTGATCATTTATTACAACCCCCATTTCTCATGTCACCTACACCCTTTAATGTTATTCTATTCCTAGTTTATCTTCCCAAAATATTATGCCTTACAGAGTAAATTGTATTGACATCTCTCTGCCTTTTGCACTAACTTGTCAAACCCTGAAGTAATGCACATTCTTTCTCTCTGTTTGCCAAACTGCTTGCCTTTGTATTGTCAGCATGTTTTTATTTGAGTCTCAAAATTATGATCAACCATTCGACTCGCGTCAGCCGTTTTTGAAATGACAAACTTCAAACATTTTTTAAAAAAGTCAAAGAACGTACACCATTTTAAATGTTTAAATGTTCTGTTATACTTGATTAATCATTTGATTGATCACTTCTATTCAATCAGCCTTTCATTGTGTTAACCACTTTACCTGTGATCTAATAGTATATGTAAATTAATTTATGAAAACTAAGTTGATTCAGCATGTTTCTTGTGCAGTTTATTTTTAATCATTCTTTTCACATTGTCAGGTGTTAAAGCAACAAAGGTTTCACCTCTAATTTGTATTTGATGAAACAATTGGTACACAAGGAAGACTTTTGTGAATGGCGCTCCATGACATTAAATCAGCTGTGAACAACTTAAATGTCAAAAAGTACCTTCCATTGGCTGTAATTTGGGTACAACTCAACCAATGTCATAAATGTCATGTACACCAGGCTAATAGCAATTTGGAAATTACATTCCTTAAGAGTGACACTGAATCCCATCACCTCCAGAATGTGAGGCAGTTTTCACTGGGAGGTAGGAGGAATGTCTGGAATCCACTGTGTCTCCAATATGTACCTAACCTGTTATGCTAGTTGTGAGGGATGTGAATAGACTACAGTACTCTGACATGTATTAGAACAGCAGTGATGTACTGAACAGGAGGAGGTTAGAGGAGCGCAATGAAAGTAAAATGCTACCCATGATTATACTGCCAAGAATCACGCATCTGCGGGTGACAACAACGGTGCTAAATTGGCTATGCCTATTCAGGTAGATAGTTTGGAGATTTACACAATGGTGCACAGTGACCTGATGCCTCATGGCCTTCACGGCTGTCCCCTACCAGCAGCTGTAATGGCTGCTTTCGTCTTGAAATTTTATGCAATCAGGTTGTTCCAGGGGTCAGCTGGGATCTAGATGGCATTTCACAGTTGGTTACTTATCATACCATCAGGCAGGTGATGGATACCCTATCCCAAACAGCATGGAATTACATCCATCTTGATACAGATAAGCCAATACAGGCACAGAGAGCATTGGACTTTGGCACCATCAGTGGATCCACCTATGCCCAAGGAGTCACTGATTGTGCCCACATAGATACCAAAGGACCAACCAGTCAGATTCCATAATATGAAAAAAGATTCCACTCATTGAATATCCAGTTGGTCTGTAATGAAAAGAAGCAAACCTTACAGGTCTGCTGTCAGTTCCCAGGCAGCTGTCGTGATTCCTTCATCCTGTGAATGTCTCAGGTATCATACCCCTTCCGGTCAACATTTGCTGATGATCCTCCTGCTCCTTTACACTCTCACTATGGAAGCCACAGAGGTGCTCAATCAATAACCCCACCTCCTACAGCTGACCATTCCTTCTGATGCTCTTCCAAATTTCCTGCAATGGATTTGAGTTACCCTTTTATCCCACTGCAATAAATGCCTCTGCTTTAAAACCCCCACATCCCAGCATCACTCCCCCACCCCTTCTTCCATTGATCCTGCACTCCCCCTACAAGCTATCCCTATTTGAACTCTCCTGAAGGATCAATGGACTGAATCTCAGGACTGTATTTGCCCCAGACCTCTGACCTACTTCAGCAAGCAGTTCCTATACATGACTGACCAGACCCTCAACTGCTGTGTTTGCAACTTCCCAACTGATGATACGTGATTCCTCTAAGTGTTGCTGCTGGGCCGACAGGACTGCACACATACCCCCCACACTGTACTGGGACAAATCCCCTAACAATAAGGTACCTAAATGGAAGAATTTTTTTCTATCAGAGATGTTACAAAAGAGTGGCCAACCCCCTCTGAAATCTAAAACCACAACACCCAGGGAAGCTCACCTCGCCTAGTAATCTATTAAAGGAGTGGTTAAATGAAACAAATCCCTGATACTCACTTTATAATCAACAAGTAACAATTTATTTATCAAACTCTAACAGTTAACAAATTAACAACTACTAGCAAACTGAACAATTCAACCCTTAACTACTAACTATTCCCAAATAAAACAAAATTCTAATGATATGCTGCTCCAATAGATGTAAGTTCTGCTTATATAAACAAATTAGTAAAAAATTAAAGCTTAATCTCTCGAAATTACAGCCGGAATTAGTCTTCCAGAATGTTCTTTGCCTTCTCTGCTGTCTTCCAGTTAGGAATGCCTTCATCCGTTGAATTCTTGTGTCAGGAATATAAGCTAAGAATGCTCTGGTACCTTTATTAAGATGGTACTTACTCTGAGTTCTTACAGCTTCCTGTGAGAGCCCGTGATTTTCTCTTTCGTTAGAGCTGATGGCTGTTGAGATCTGTTCTCTCAACAGATGGCAATGTGTTCTCCCACCAATTTCCAAATGCCCTCTTCTTTTATACCCTTGATGACCTATTAGTTTCTTACAATAGGATTGGTCCGAGGTTGTCAAAACCATCAGATTTAAATTTAATTGGGCTTTGGTATTTAGGGCCTGGTTTAAATTAATCGGCTAAATTCAAAAACTGTTGTCTTGGTAAAAATGCTGCTTTTCCTGCTAACAGTATAGCCTTTTGATACAATATTTCAATTTCAAGAATTCTCTGTATATCTGCTGCTGCCTGCAGACTTTTTAAAAAATCTCCAAGACTAAAAAAAAATGCACCTTTTAAAGGGACCATATTCTCATCCCCCCATCATTTTACAAACAAATTCTAATGTCCTGCCTTCCAATCCACAAGTACTATACCAATTTTGCAACAGCTCTCCCTTTAAGAAAAAATGAACCATCATTATGAAAAGATAGCTCCTTTTTTTCTCTAAATCTTAGCGCCATTATTACTAGATATATAGTTCATTAATCTAGAGTTACATATTTCATACTAATTCTATGTACATATAAATAACATAAACATAGTAGTGTTCAATCTTATATACACATTTTCCTTTTAAACTCACGATTATGCATCCGCAGTAACATTTTCATGATCCACAATAATCTGTAAATTAAATGTTTGTAACATAAGGCTCCAATGAAATAGTCTGGTGTTCTTGTCTTTAAATTTTTCCAAAAATGTCAAAGTATTTGATCAGTGTACATAACCGTCTCCGATATATTGCTTGCAACGTAAACATTGAAATGTTGTAAGGCCAGTACCAAACTCAATAACTCCTTTTCAACGGTTGAATATATTCTCTGATGGATATTGAGTTTCTTTGAAAAATAACCAATTGGCCTTTCAATTCCATAGTCGTCCTCCTGTACCAACACGGCTCCAACCCCTACATCGCTTGCTTTGATGGCGACTTTAAAGGATTTCAAGAAATTTGGTGCAGCTAATACTGGTGCGGTGGTTAACACCGCTTTTAGATTCTCAAATGCCTCCTGGCATTGTTCTGTCCACCGGAATTTTGTGTTCTTCTTCAACAAATCCCTCAGTGGTGCCACCATGCTACTATGGTTTGGTACAAACCTCTGGTAGAATCCACTCAGTCCCAAAAATCGTAGCACTTTCTTTTTCAGGGATGGTCTTGGAAATTCCTCGATAGCCTTCGTCTTCACGTTCCTCGCTGTCATCCTTCCAAGTCTGACGTTGTGTCCTAAGAATGTCATTTCTGCTTTCGCAAATTCTGTCTATGCCAAATTTATGACCAACTTTGCTTTCCATAATCTGTCAAAGAGCTGTGCCAAATGCGCCATGTGATCTGTCGATGAATGGCTAAAGATCACCAAGTTGTGATGTGCACAATTAGTCAATCCTGCCACAACTCTGTTCATAAATCTTTGAAATGTGGCTGGTGCGAACTTCATTCCAAAGGGCATTACTTTGAATTCATACAGTCCATTTGGGGTTACAAATGCAGAAACTTCTTTCACTCTCTCCGATAAAGATACTTGCCAGTAACCACAAAGTAAGTCCAACTTTGTGCTGTAAGTAGATTGTCCAATTTTTTCCACACAGTCCTCCAGCCTTGGAATTGGGTTTGAATTGGATTTATTCATGACGTTGACCTTCTGATAACCTACGCAGAATCATTGAGTGCCATCAGATTTGGGAACCAACATGATCGGCGAACTCCACTCACTCTGACTCAGCTTGGTGATGTCTTCTTGGAGCATCGCTTCCACTTCCTTCTGTACCTGTGCTGCTTTGAGAGGATTAAGCCTGTAGGGGTGTTGTTTTATTGGAACAACATTCCCTGCATCCGCCTCATGTACTATAGTATTAGTTCTCCCCATTCTATTTCTACATGTCCTCATAGTGCTACATCAAGCCTTTCAATTCAGTTCTCTGTTCCTGAGACATATAGCTTACTATCCTATCCCATTCTTTAAGGACTGCCTCATTATTTAATTTATTCTGAGGCACATCAAAATCTACATCATCTGTATTTGATTTCTCACTGTGAGTGGCAGTAGCTAATACCTGTTCCTCCGGTTCCCTTTCTCTATCATACTAAGGTTTCAGCATGTTCACATGACATACCCGATAATTTTTTTTCCTATCTGGCATCTTTACTAGATAATTCATCTGACTTAACTTCTTATCAATCTGATAGGGACCACTAAATCTTGCTTTGAAGGAATCTCCTACCTCTGGAAATCTGGTAGAAACATTCATTATGCTTAACAAATACTGGTTCCCACTTTTCATTTTAGGGAGGGGACCTACATACTAAATGATAACTCACATGAAAGGTTCTTCAAATGCAGGAATCAGCATTAAAAGTGCTGGTTTTATCATTGCCTATGGCTTTCCCATCATCTGACATGTACAACAGGTACGGCAAAATTCAACCATATCTTCATGAAATCCAGGCCAACAGAAATGCTTTTGTATCTTGGCCTGAATCTTCCTCACTCTAGGTGACCTCCTACAGATAATTTGTGTGCTACCTGCGGCATTTCCTGTTTGTATGCTACCGGCAACACAATCTGTTGAACTTCTAACCATTTCTCCTCTGCACTAACCTGCCAAGGTCTTCATTTCCGCCTCAGGATTCTATCCTTAAGGTAAAAACATTCTGGAATACTTTCTGATTCCTTTTCCGAGTAGGCTTTATGATATAAATTTTTTATTGTGTCATCTTTTAGTTCTAACTATATTAATCTTTCAGAGCAAAACACCTCTGCCTCATCCTGTACCTGCTTAGGCTTTTCCTTTACTATTTCATCAAACAGGATGCCAGCTAACTGGACCTCAACTCCTTCATTTTTCTCTTTTGTTTTCCCTTGCTTTAACTTATGACTGTAGGATCTTGTCACCACATAGTCCAGAATAATTCTAGGGTAATTTTCTTTTAGCTTTTCAGTTTCCTGGTTTTCTTTCAGTTTCTCCACTACAGTGGGCATCACTCCCACCTTTGATCCTGCTAGGTTGTTTCCAAGAACAAGCTGGATCCCTGGAATAGACACTCTTTTGATCACTCTCACTGTCACTCCCACAGTCTTGATTGGACTTCCCAGCCTTATCTGACAGAGGACAATGCTAAATCTCTCTCCATTTACTCCACAGATTATCACTGTCTCAGGTAATACTTCAGAAGGAGTGCAAATATTTTCATCTGTTACTATTAGAGATTGACCAGCTCCTGCATCTCTCAATATTGTAACTTCTTTACCTTCTCCCCCTGTTCTACCTGAGTAAACCTTACCCACAGAGGCGAAGTCTTTGAAGGGATTGGGCACTATCTTACTTTCTAGCCTTTAACTAGGCTGTGCACTCTCCTCCAGCTCCTCAACCTCTCTTGGGATTTCCTACACTACCTCAACTAATCCCATTAGTTTAGCCTCTTTTACCACATCCATTTTCCCAGTGCCTTTCTTAAACCACTGGCACTGTGACTTTGTGCATCCTCTTTATTACAGTGGAAACACTAGTCACAACCCTCCATTCAGAAACACACCTTTCCACTGCTACCCTTTATCTTCTATGACTGAGCCAGTTTTTTATCCATCTTGCAAGCTCACCTCTGACCCCGTGCAACTTTACCTTCTGTATTAGCCTGCCATAAGAGACCTTGTCAAAGGCCTTACTGAAGTCCATGTAGGCAACATCCATTGCCCTACCTTCATCGATCATCTTCATCACTTCCTCAAAAAACTCAAACAAGTTAGTGAGACACGACCTCAATTGGTGGTCTATCACTTTCCAAAACAATTAACTAGGAGTTGTCTTTGTGAATGCTCAAGATAATGGAACAAAATTTTTTACATTGACCAGAGAAGTTTAGATTCCAGTCAGCCTACAGGGACTAATGTAGTATTCTGAAAGAGATTGAAATAAATATTTCAGAAGAGACAGTGCTTCTGACATGTATTATTAAACTGGGCTATGAATAAAAGAACTTGAGACAGTAAGTTCTGAGGATATGTGGAAGATCTTTTATGGCTGCTGAATAGTCAATCCTGCAACACTTATAAGAAAACTTGAACTGGATGTTCTGATGTGTGCCCTATTTTAGATGTAATTCTCTCCTAATCATTTCATCATATATGTATAAATTATACTACTGTTCAACCAAACCAAGCTAAATCAAATCAATATATCAGTGATCTAAGAGTTATTTAACTGCATGTAGCACAGCAATTAAAGATGAAATTTTAAGTATATTAACTAATTCATTAAACAAATTCAGTGATCAAGCAGAATTAAATATTGATTACTGGAAAATCTTAGGGGTTCTGAACATGGAAGAAGGTCACATGGCACATTGTGTCCATATTAGCTCTTGAAAAAGTAGTCATGCTGAATTTCAGACTCCCCTTCTTTATCCACAAACCTGTTCCTCAACATAAAATTATTTATATAATCAGCTTTTCAGGTGCAACATTCCAGATCCTTACAGACGTTTTGGTGAAAAGAAAATTTCTCCATTTCCTTACTAGAACCTCTGCCATTTATTTGTGTTCTATGACCTCTGGTGATTTATTAATCGTTTATTATTTATTATTGTGCTAAATTGTGTTCAGTTGGCAGGCTTTAACTGGGGATTCACTTGTACTCCTATAGCAGAATGGCACCAAGTTGATTGGGCTTTTTTTGGGGGGTGCACATTTTTAGTATATGTCTCTGTGAATAAAATTATCTAACTGCGAGGAGCTTCCACTTGAGTTCTATTCCTCATTGATTGGCTATTAGAGATACAAATTATTGACCCACTTGACAGAAAATAGTTTTCATTGCAAGTAATCAAAAAACTTTCCTCATCTTGAAAGCCTTCTTGATTATATGCAATGAGGAAAATTGCAGTATGACGTAACAAATTTAAGTTTTCAATCTTTGTTCAGCTGTGAAGTTTTCAGTATTAGGTTGTCCCTTTTATTTTATTATATTAGCTATTGCTGTGTTAAGCACCTCCATTTTATCCATATTTCAATGGTAGGTATTTTTTAATCAACCTGCTCGGAGATAATATGACACATACCTAAAGTGGGTGGGATTTGAACTCAGGCCTGGCCCAAAGAAAGCGACATCATCACTGTGCTACAAGAGCGTTTGCAGTTTAATGATACCCTGCTGTGATTAAATTGGATAAATTGGGATTTAAATTGAATAACCCCTCAATAGATGTGGTAATGGTGGTATGCCATTAACTTAACCCACTTATTGCACTGCTAGCAACATCTTAAATTCATGCTACCTGTTGATTTTATTGATTGCTACATGCAGCAAGACCATCACACTGTTAATGAGCTCAATGCAAGCTAAGGTAGGACTTAACATTGAGAGTGGACTGTGCAACTTTAATGAACATGAATTGTGGCTTTACGAAGTATGGATAATTGTTTGCCAGATGAATCTTGAATACGTGCAAATATGGGCACCAGTAATAACTCAATGGAGGCTTTGTAAGGATTGGAGAAAAGTTGAAAGATCTTGAATTGACACGGGGGCAAGAGGCTTTCAAAACGTATGCTGAGGAAGCAATTGAGGAAACAATGGAGATGAGTATTGCCCTACGAAGATAGCTACAATATACCAATCTCACAAGTGTTGTTAAGGCAATATTAATCTTCAAGTCGCATATCCTAAATATTATCCCATTGGCCTCATCAACTACTCAATTTACAATACTCCCACCTCCGATCTACTAACAAAATGCATTAAATCTGAAATGATTAAAACTATCTACTTCTGTCTGCATTGTTTATTGTGTCACTTAACATGGTGTCAGGAAAATTGTTATACTGATCTCTATTCTTCCATGTGATTCAGGTGTGTCCAGGAAGGATTTCTGACTCAATATATAGACAGGTTGACTAGAGGGGAGGCCATATTGGATTTAGTGCTTGGCAATGAACCAGGCCAGGTGTCAGATCTCTCAGTGGGAGAGCATTTCGGTGATAGTGATCACAACTCCCTGACCTTTACTATAGAAATGGAGAGGGATAGGAGTAGACAGTATGGGAAAGTATTTAATTGGGGCATGGGGAATTACAATGCTATTAGGCAAGAACTGCTGAGCATAAATTGGGAATAACGGTTCTCAGGGAAATGCACGACAGAAATATGGAGATTGTTTAGGAAGCGCTTGCTACGAGTGCTGGATAGGTTTGTCCCCACTGAGGCAAGGAAGGGATGGTAAGGTGAAGGAACCTTGGATGATAAGACATGTGGGACATCTAGTCAAGAGGAAGTTTACTTAAGCTTGAGGAAACAAGGATTGAACAGGGCTCTAAAGGATTACAAGGTAGCAAGGAAGGAACTGAAGAATGGACTTTGGAGAGCTAGAAGGAGGTATGAAAAGCCTTGGTGGGTTGGATTAAGGAAAACCCCAAGGTGTTCTATACTTACGTGAGGAACAAGAGGATGGCCAGAGTGAGAGTAAGGCTGATCAGGGATAGTGGAGGGAACTTGTGCGTGGAGTAGGAGGAGGTAGGGGAGGTCCTTAATGAATAGTTTGCTTCAGTAAATCACCAGTGAGAGAGACCTTGTAGTTTGCAAGGACAGTGTGAAACATGCTGATATTCTCGAACAGGTTGATGTTAGGAAGGAGAATGTGCTAGAAATTTTGAAAAACATGAGGATAAATAAGTCCCCTGGGCCAGATGGGACATACCCAAGGTTACTAAGGGAAGTGAGGGAAGAAATTGCTGCCCCTTTGGCGATGATCTTAGCGTCCTTACTGTCCACTGGAGTAGTACCAGATGATTGGAGGGTGGCAAATATTATTCCCTTGTTCAAGAAAGGGAATAGGGATAATCCTGAGAATTACAGACCAGTCAGTCTTACTTCTGTGGTGGGCAAATTATTGGAGAGGATTCTGAGAGATAGCATTTATGATTATTTTTGGAAAACATACTTTGATTAGAAATAGTCAGCATGGCTTTGTGAGGGACAGGTCATGCCTCACAAGCCTTATTGAATTCTTTGAGGATGTGACAAAACACATTAATGAAGGTAGAGCAGTGGATGTAGTGTGTATAGATTTTAGCAAGGCATTTATAAATGACTTGGATGAGGAAGTGGATGGGTGGGTTGTTAAGTTTGCCGATGACACGACGTTTGGTAGAATTGTGGATAGTGTGGAGGGCTGTTGTAGGTTGCAACGGGATATTGACAGGATGCAGAGCTGGACAAAAAAGTGGCAGATGGGATTCAACCCAGAAAAGTGTGAAGTGATGCATTTTGGAAGGTTGAATTTGAATGCAGAATGCAGGGATGCTGGCAGCATTCTCGGCAGTGTGGAGGAACAGAGGGATCTTGGGGTCTACGTCCATTGATCCCTTAAAGTTGCCACCCAAGTTGATAGGGTTGTTAGAAGGCATATGGTGTGTTGGCTTTCATTGGCAGGGGAATTGAGTTTAAGAGCTGTGAGGTTATGCTGCAGCTCTACAAAACCCTGGTTAGACCAAACTTGGAATATTGTGTTCAGTTCTGGTCGCCTCATTATAGGAAGGATGTGGAAACTTTAGAGAGGGTGCAGAGGAGATTTACCAGGATGCTGCCTGGACTGGAGAGCAGGTCTTATGAGGAAAGTTTGAGGGAGCTAGGGCTTTTCTCATTGGAACGAAGAAGGATGAGAGGTGACTTGATAGAACTGTACAAGATGATGAGAGGCATAGATATAGTGGATAGCCAGAGACTTTTTCCCAGAGCGGAATTGACAGTTACAAGGGGGACATAATTTTAAGGTGATTGGAGGAAGGTATAGGGGAGATGTTAGAAGTAGGTTCTTTACACAGACAGTGGTGGTTGCGTGGAATGTGCTGCCAGCAGTGGTAATGGAGTCAGATACATTAGGGACATTTAAGCAACTCTTGGATAGGCACATGGATGATAGTAAAATATAGGGTAGGATAATAGATCGGCACAACATCGTTTGCTGAAGGGCCTGTACTGTGCTGTACTGTTCTATGTTCTGTGAGTAATTCATAGAGAAAATCTGAGGCCCTGATATAGATCCAGTGGGAACATCACTAATTGTGACCAGTGAATTTGAATACCTACCAGTTACCTCTACCTTTTGTTTCCTACCTTCTAACTAACTTCCAATTGCTCTGCAGTTCCATTTTTATTAAGATCTCTGATGTTGAACCTTGTCCATTGCCTTCTGGAACTCCATATCCTTATGTCCTTATCTGTTTTTGTATCCTCAAAACATGAAGCTAAGTTAATTAGAGATCATTTATCCTTGTTCACACTCTCTGATCAACTCCTATTCCTTCATATGATCAAACTTTCTGTCTCTAATGATAGATTCTACCAACTTTGCGACAACTGAGATGAGACTAACAAACCTATAACTTGCTGAGAAAAAAAAGCAATCCAAAGAAGAATGAAAAGTAAACTTTTTTTTTTCCCCACGGATGCTGCTTGACCTGCTGAGTTTCTCCAGCACTTTCTGTTTTTATCTCCTGTAGTTTCTCAGTTTATCGTAAAGAATGAGGAAATACAAACTGTTTTCTGATCCAAGGGGATAATTCTTGAATCAAGAGCATATGAAAGATCACGATCATGCCTTTCCACACTTACTTCTTTTAAAATCCAACGCCTGCACATCCTTCTTTAGAAAAGGGGTCCAAAATTGCTCAAAAAATTCCAAATGCAGTCCGATCAGAGCCTGAATTTTACAGGCAGCTCATAGAACAAAGTGGATCCATATAATAGGGCAAGATGTCATAGGGCCCACTCCCTTTCCTACATTTTGGATCTCCACATCTGCCCACATCATCCTACCCTGTCGTGTTCAAAAACTCCCACCGATCCCACGCCCACCCCAACCCTCACCAACAGCCTGGCCCCAGCAAGGTTTTGGACTTGTTTGGCTATCCAAGTTATTGCCGAACACCATGTCTTTGGCCTACCTGCAGCACTGGCAGTGACCACTGCTGCCAGTCTCCAATTGGCCACCACTGAGCTCAGGAGAGACATCCTCTGAGAAATGAACAAAAGTCCTGCTTCACACTAGTTAAAAGACTGTCGTCTGAGAAATTAAAGCAGGATAAGCCAGCCCAACAATGGTGGCCTCACACCCTGAAGTTTATGTTGGTTTATTCTAGTTCAGTATTCAGTTAAGGTTAACTTGCAAGTTCAATTGGCAGTTAGGAATGCAAATGCAATGTTAGCATTCATTTCAAATGCGCTAGAATACAAGAGAAAAGATGTACTCCTGAGGCTGAATGAGGCTCTGATCGGACTGCATTTGGAATTTTTTGAGCAGTTTTCGACCTCTTTTCTAAAGAAGGATGTGCAGGCGTTGGAGAGGGTCCAGAGCAGGTTTATAGGAATGATCCTAGGGATAAAAGGCTTGTCATTTAAGGAGCGGTTGAGGACTCTTGGTCTGTACTTGATGCAGTTTAGATGGATGAGGTGGAATCTCATTGGATTTTACAGAATACTAAGAAGTCTGAATAGAGTGGATGTGGAGAGAGTAGGACACAAGGACACACTGAGACAAGTAGGAAGTGCTTCAGCAAGAATCTGATGAATCTGTGCAACTTGTTGCAGAGGACTGTGGAGGCTAAGTTATTTAAGACAGAGATAGATAGGATCTTGATTAGTAAGGGGACCAAGGGTTATGGGGAGAAGCCAGTGAAATGTATCAGCCATGAATTAATGGAGGAGCAGACTTGATGGGCCGAATGGCCTAATTCTGTGCCTTACTGTCTGGTCTTACAACCCACCCTCAGTGTAAAATCTAGCTTATTGGATCCTCAAGATTTATCTGTCTTTAGCAATATTACTTTCTCCACCATCATTCTTTTCACTTGTAATGAATCTGGATGGTTCCTTCCTTTCTTTATTTTTAGTTTTCCCTATAATAGGAGACTGCAGGCTGGAAGAGATTTCTGAACCTGTTCATTTTCACCCAGTGAAGGAGACAGTTCTGGTGATCACGGGAATGAATATCAATGAAGGCTCTGAATTCTGATAGTGCTGGAAGGGTTGATGTTTAGTGTCTCAAACAGACCTTGTGGTACCAGCTTTCACATTCTAACCACTGGCCTATCTTTGTCATGCACTGAAAATGAATGATGCAAACTTTCTTAAAAAATGTATCACCACATTCTGAGCATAGTCTTAAACTGGCACAAAACCTGTTCTACAAATAATTTTACTGAGCATGATCAGAGAAAGTAATTCAAAGTAATTCAAATTCAAATGTCAAGTTGTTTCATTTACTATGATTTTTCCTTTCTGTTTCTTTCCATCTTTCTCAATCCAATCTTGCTTTCCTTAAATTTATTTACCCTTCTGTATCTGATTTGATTCTTACTGCTATTCTCTGCCATTTTCTTTTCTTTCAGAATCCTTAAATCTCATTGATCTGAGAGATAGTCTGGTAGCTCCATTGCTCATCCAGATCCCAGATAGCCCAGTCCCTCTCTGTGCCAGCGTGAGCTCGTATTTCCAAATTACACTGCAATTTTTTTTCAAGCTGAAGAGTGCAAGGAAAAGTTTAAGAACATCTGTTGTAAGATTTAACTATGCATAATTAATGAATATTTGAGGCAACCCTGTTGTGTTATCCGGTAGCATAAGGTACATTTATTAGAGAAGGAAAATGGCAAGTTAATAAAGATCTTCATACTTTATGGCTTAGATTTCCATGAAGGTAGGCTCCATTGTGACACCTTTGAAAGGTGGCCGTTGGGAGTCGATTTCAGAGTTCCTGCCTAAAATCCTGGCTCTCACAACTTGTACTGGCTTGGGATGAGGGTGCGGATGTCAGCCCAATAATCTTCTGCTGCCTCGGACCAGCACTGAACTTCTTTTCCAACTACGAAGAGTCAAAATTTAGAAGGGAGATAGAGGGCTTTGCGATGTGGTGCAGTGAAAACTACCTGTCTCTCAATGTCAGCAAAACTAAAGAACTGATCATCAACTTCAGAAAGAAGGGAGGAGAACACGCCCCCACCTACATTAGCAGAACTGAGGTTGAGAGGGTGAAAAGCATCAAGTTCCTCGGAGTGGCGATAACTGATGATCTGTCCTGGACTTCCCACGTAAATACGACAGTCAAGAAGGCACAACAATGCCTCTTTTTCCTCAGGTGGCTCAGGAAATTTGACATGTCCATAAGGTCCCTCACTAACTTCTACAGATGCACCATTGAAAGCATACTGTCTGGCTCGCTGCCATGGAAAGGGTGCCAACATCATTAAAGACCCATCACATCCCGGTGATGACCTCCTACAACCTCTTCCATCAGGCAGAAGATACAGAAACCTGAACACGCACATGAGCAGGTTCGGGAGCAGCTTTTTTTCCGGCCATTATCAGACTGTTGAATGGACTGTAGCCTCAAATAATGTAATCTGTATGCTTCTAAGTCTTTTTGATCTGTACATGCTTTGCTTGCTGTGATCTGCCTGTACTGCTCGTAAACAAAGCTTTTCATGGTATTTCGGTACACGTGGCAATGAATCAATCAATTAATCACACACAGCACTCCTGCCCATGTCAGCTCCGATGTGGAGGTGCCAGTGTTGGAGTAAAACACAAACTGATTCTAAACAAGATCTCACACCTAACATGCATTGTCTGATCTAAAATGTCATCTCTTCTTTACACTGATAAAACCTTTAGTTCTCTCAGGACCGTGACTTGAAAGGAATTTTGTGATTTACATATACATATTAAATTAAAACTTTCTAACTGGTTACAAATTTAACAGCATCTTAGGTTTGTTTAATACATCCTTATCAGTGGTATGAACCTTTGATCTTTTATTTATAAATTCTGTGTCTGATACTACCTCTCTCGCACCTGAAGAAGGACTGAGGCTCCAAAAACTTGTGTTTTCAAATAAACCTGTTGGACTATAACCTGGTGTCATGTGATTTCTGACCTTGTTGACTCCATTACTGGAACTTGATGGCACAGTTTTGATGGCATTGTGCCCATTCTGCTAGGTCTGCAGTTTCTCAAAGGAGTTGTGAACCATGGAAAAACTATAGTTCTGAATTTGTGAATCACAAAGAGCCATTCAACATTCCTTTTGAAATGCATTGCTCCTGTCCGCTTCTCATAAACCAGCCAATCATAGTATCAGCATGCAAATATTTTAATGCACTTCATACCTCTTAATGTTGTTTAAAAATCAAGATCACAGGAATTTGGAGTAGGCCATTTGACCCCTTCAGCCTGCTCTGCCATTCAATTAGATTATGGCTAATCTAATTAGAATCTAATTAGACATTAGAAGTTAGAGGGCTACAGAGATAGGGCTGGAGAATGGGAGTAGATGGGTAGTTTTTTCAGGAGCCAGTATAGACATGACGGTTTGAATGGCCTCCTTCTGTACTGTAAAATTCTATGGTTCTATGATTCTAATTGTGGCCTCAATTTCATTTTTTTTGCCTTTACTCCTTTGTAACCAAAAATCTACCTAACACAACCTCAAATATATATTCCATGATTCAGCCTTCACTGTGCTCTAGGGAAGAAAATTGTGCCAACCAATGACCCTCAGACATTCTTTACATCTTGACCCATGATTTTTAAACAACATCCCCTGGTTCTAGACACCTCCATAAGAGGAAACATCCTGTCAGCATCCACTCTATCAGGTTCCCTCAGGATCTTATTTGGTTTAATAAGATTGCCTCTTATAAACTATGAAGAGGTAAAGGTCCATCTTGCTCACTTTCTTCTTTATACCAAAAATGAGTCAAGTTAACTTTTTCTGAACTGCTTCGAAACACAGTTTTATCCATCCTTAAGTAAAGAAAGATACACATAGTACTTCAGGTGCAGCCTAAATAAGGACCCGCACAGCTGCAACAATATGTCCCCTTGTACCTTTATACACATTTTATACAATAAAAGACAACATCCCAATTGCCTTCCTAATCACTTGCTGCATTTGCATATGAACTTTTTTGTGATTTATGTACCAGGACACCTAGATCCCTGTGAACCACAGAGTTCTTCAATCTCTCAATATTTAAATAATGTGCTGTTTTCTATCCTTGCTGCTAAATTGGGTAAGTTCACATTTACCCACATTATATACCATTTGCCAAATTTTTGTCCAGTCACTTAACCTGTCAAGATTTCTTTGTAGATTTCTTATGTCCACTTGGTAAACTTACTTTCCCACATTTTGTATCATCAGCAAATTTAGCTACCGTTGATTTGACCTCTGCATCTAAGTTATAGACATAGGTCTTAATGAAAATTTGTAGCTCGGGTTGTGAGCCAGTTCTGTGGTGTGCAGATGTTTCGTTACCCTTCGAGGTAATATTATCAGTATGACCTCTTATCGAAGCGTTGGATGTTCTGCTTCCTTCCGGATTTATATGATCCTCTGGTGTGATGGTCTTGTCATTTCTGGTTCTGTTGTTTTAGCAGCGGTCTGTATACGGTGTCTATTTCTATGTGTTTGTTAATGGAGTTCCGTGTTGAGAACCAGGCTTCCAGAAATTCCTTGTATGTCTGGTGGTCGCTTGTCCCAGTATGGTCACTTTGTCCCAGTTGAACTGATGGCCTTCATTGTCTGTGTGTATTGAGACAAGTGAATATTGGTTGTGTCTTTTTACTGCCAGCTAATGTTTGTGTATCCTGGTCATCAGTTTCCTCCCTGTTTGTCTAATATAATGTTTATTGCACTCAATGCATGGTATTCTGTATATTACGTTGGTCTTGTTTACTGTCGGTATGGGGTCTTTAATCTTTGATAACATTTGGCGCAGTGTTGCTGTAGGTTTGTGTGCAGTCATGATCTTATGAGGTCTTAGGAGTCTGGTAGTCATTTCTGATATATATAGATATAGATTGTAAAACAGTTGATGCTTCATCATTGATCCCTGTGGCATTCCTCTACAGCTTGGAAAGCTGAAAATCACCCAATTATGCTTATGTTACACTTCTTGTTAGCGAACCAATCCTCTATCCATGTTTAAATGTTATTTTTTGCACCATGAGCTCTTATTTTCTGTAGTAAATTTTGATGTGATGCCTTATTGGATGCTGATTGAACAGTAGCACCACATCTCTGAGTTCCCTTGTATTTACAAAATCTCTGCTATAAGTTATTCTTTCTTTAGTAAGTTATAAAGATGTCAGTCAAATAAAGTTTGCATTCCTTTGTTTCTGTGTCAACACTGCCTGCTGGGATAAATGATTAATAATCGTTAGAGTTCAGCTAACCATTTATAATGAGGCTATCTAGTAAAACAGTCATCTTGCTGTCTGTTTGAATGGCTTCTGTTGGCACAATTGTTTGTCGGTCTCATTCATGAATACAACAGGGTCTTTAGATGTGCAGGCTAGGTGGATTTAACATGCTAAATTACCATAGTGTCCAGGGATGTGCAGGCTAGGTGGGTATTTCTGGGAAATGCAGGATTACAGGGATAGAGTAGGGTGGTGGGATGCTCTTTGGAGGGTCGGTGTGGACTCAATGGTCAGAATGGCCTGCTTGCACACTGTGAGGATTCTATGATTTTCATGATTTAACCCAGGAAATAGAGATCATCCTTCTAGCCTGCCTGCTTCAACATCCATCCACCTCCATTGCTGTTACAGGCTCACCTCTGGAGGTGATAGGCTTAACGCTATCCAGCTCCACCTTCCTGGAAGAAAAATGCAAAGATGAGTTTGCAGAGTCAAGAACTTGCCCAACTTTCAATTCCCGGATCTTTCACAAAAATCTTGACTCTTAATGCAATCGCCTAATGTTCTCAGTGTATTGAGATGAGTAATATATCCTTAACAAGTTAGGAAAAGAAAAGAGACATCCTGTGGAACTTAAACCATAAAGGCTGCCAAGGCCCTTCAAAGGAGCAAGCTTTTCAAGGCCTTTATCTCTAACCTCCAGAATTCCTCAGGAGACCATTTCGAGATGGATTCTGGGTGTGCTGAACTTTTTAACCTGAACTTCAGCAGTGACTGTGACTCAATTCATATCCGAGGTCACAGTTATTTGCAAATATTGGGGAAGTGCCCCTGCTATTTATGGCAGTTTTCAATGGGAGCATATATTAAAGTGACATCTTGCCACAGAGTTCTGCAGTCCAGGGGGATCATATTGGAAAAACACACCATTTTTCAGTAAGAGAATTGAAATTTTAATTGAAATTGAAATAATTGAAATTTTTAAATTGAAAACTCTTTCCACACATCTGGTCCCCAGTTTCATCAATAATCTTACCTTATGCACACTGAATTAGTTTAAGGGAAAATACAATGGGCTAGAAATTGGTTATCCCTGATGTTTGGATCTGAGAATTAGTAATTCACATATTAGCTCACCAGATCCATCTGAAGGGGGCAGCATGCAAACTTTGTGGAGCCCTTCATTTCTGTGGTTGTAGTGCAGGACTAGCTGCCTCTTTGTACTGATGAAGGGTCTAGGCCCGAAACGTCAGCCTTTCTGCTCCTATGATGCTGCTTGGCCTGCTGTGTTCATCCAGCTCTGCACCTTGTTGTCTCGGATTCTCCAGCATCTGCAGTTCCTACTATCTCTGCCTCTTTGTACTGTTGGCTACCTGAGTGCTCAGTAGGAGGTGAGCAGCCTTGTGTTAACAGAGCTCATGGTGGATGTGGGAAGGAGATGATGTACTATGGTTTCCGTGGAATCAGTGGGATGTGAGGAGACAAGTGCAGGAGGCCCTTGAAAACATCCAAAGAAAGGAGTGACAGCAGATAGTCAGTTCCTGGCTCCTGGGCCCAAGGACCTGGCAGCAGTGCCATGATAAGTCAAATGAACTTGTATATCTTGCCAAGTTCAATTAATGCATCTTTTCTTAACCCGATATCCTTTGCTGCCTCAGTTGCTCACTCTGCTAATTATATCATAGCTGCATTACTCAGCCAATAGTGTTCCCTGACTCTCCAGACTTACTCCTAACATCTAGATATTCCACATCACACTCACAGATTTAACAATACTATAAACCTCACACTCACTTCTCAGTGCCTACGCAGATCTCCTGCTGTCCGGTTGTGGCTGTCACGTCACTCAAACGCCATGCTACAGAACATTCTGACCTCCCTCTCTTTTTGGAGAAGGTGGCACAGATAGAAGAGAGCAAGGCAGCATTGGCAGGATACAAGAAAGCCAACATCTCCTGAGCCACAGAGAGGAGATAGCTATCCGTATCATGTCCCTATTCCATCTAATATTGCTGAGAAAATTAAGTATGACAATATGTTCCTATCTTATCCGCTTTCTCGAATTTCATCTCATCCTCATCCTGCAGCCTAGTAACCTTAACTGCTTAGGTTGTTGTTTACCCACCTCATCCCCTTTCATTTACACCAGCTCTAACCTCCAACATCCTGCTTTTAGACTCCCAAGAAAGACTACTTTTTTAATTCACTCATGGGAAGAGGGATGTGATGACCTCTTGGTTTTATTGTTAGAATATTAATCCAGAAACTCAGCTAATGTTCTGGGGACTCGGGTTCGAATCCTGCCTTGGCAGATGGTGGAATTTGAATTCAATGGGAAAGAAAAATCTGGAATTAAGAATCTACTGCTAACCATGAAACTGCTGCTGACTGTTGTAAAAACCCATCTGGCTCCCTGATGTTCTTCAGGGAAGGAAATCTGCCTCCTCACCTGGTCTGGCTCTCAGCTGCCTTCTGATATGGCCTAGCAAGTCACTCAGTTCAGGGGCAGCTAGGGACAGGCAATGAATCCCACAAGTGAATTGAAAAGTCGCATGAGTGGGTATTGCTGGCTGGGCCAACATTTATTACCTGTCTTTAATTGCCCTTGAGAAACTGGTGGTGAGCTGCCTTCTTGAACCTGTAGTCCATGTGCTGAAGGTACACCCACAACACCCTTAGGGAGGCAATTCCAAAATTTTGAGCCAGTGTCAGCGAAGGAATGGTGATGTATTTCCAATCAGGATGGTGAGTGGCTTGGAGGGAAACCTGTAGGATGTGTTGATCGGCTGCTGAGGAGGGGATTGGGGGAGAGAGAGAGAGAGAGAGAGAGAAAAAGTACAGTGTTGAGGAAGAGGCCTTGTTAAAGCCCTTTTTCTGATTAAGATTTATGTGCTGCTCGACTGCCTATTGCTCCAATCTTTCAATACACTCATAAAGTCTGTTGTTATACTTCTTACACTTCACTGGACATCCACAAGTTTTGTGTAATCTGTAAATTCTAAAGTCTCTACCCAAGTCTATGTCATTAAAGTAAATAAAGCAAAGCTGACGTCCCAATAACAGCCCTTGGGAAACCCCACGGTGTAACATGATTCAATGTAAAAACAACCATTCTCCACAACTCTCTGTTTCCTGTTTTTCAACCAATGGGACTTGAAATGTTAACCCTGTTTCTCTTTCCACAGATGCTGTCAGACCTGCTAAATTTCTTCAGTGTGTGCTGTTTTAATGCCTTGAGGCAGCTTGCGTGGGGCTGGCCTGTGAAGAGGGTGGGGGTTGCACATCAGGGGATGGTTGGTCTGTGAATCCTGTCTTTTAAATCCTCACCATTAGCAGCAGACCACAGCTGATGTCATTGGCCATCCTGTGGAATAGTTTACCTTACTTCTAATTTTTTTCATTTCTGTTTCCTTAAGACACTCTCATTTTCACTTCTCTGACTGTGGTACTACTCATTTTTCTAAAGCCTGCAGACATCTGGATTGGTCTGTACCCTCAGGAATCTACCTGCTGTCTAAAATTGGACAGTTGATCCAAAGGTTGTCTTTTAAATATCTTCTTCTGTGGAAATATGCCTCACGGTATCCTAACTGACAAAGAGGGATTGGGATCTGCAAATGGAGTAAAGGCAGAGGATTATTGGAGGTTCCTCAAGGTAGTAGCCCAGGCCCAACCATTTTAGTTGGTTCATCAATGACCTTCCTCCATCATAAGGTCAACAGTGGAGATGCTTGATGATGATTACACAATGTTCAGCACCATTCACAACTGTTCCAAAATCTGTGTTGATGTCCAGTTTCTAGGTCTTCCTGATGCTTACCCACCTGATTAACTGCCCTTTTTGCCACCTTCGCCATTACTTCTTAGAAGAGGAAAATCCTACCTTTTCTAGAAGCAACAAGGTTCCCAATTTTTAGTATGACAATCAATAGATATATTAGTAAAACTAGAGTTAAGATAAACTGAAGAACATTGCCAGGAACAGTCTTGTACTGCAATCCCTATCTACTTCATATTGTCTTTACCAATTATGTCTGAGCTGGTTTTAAGTAATTTTGCCTCTTGATGTGACCTTCTATATTGAAACTTTTAATCTCATCAAAGGATGGTCTGCCTTAATTTGCAAGTATGCATTTAATCAATATAACTGGATGTGGCAATCATGGCTCAAACGTTCCTCAGAAAATGAAAAGTTTAAGCAAAACTGTTACTAAAATCTATTTTTCATTCACCTGTTTGAGCACTCATCGTAGCCTCATAGCCAATTATCCTTTCTCACTCTGCCAGAGAATTTCTTCTTGTACAGTGGACGTGAGCTGTTTGATTTTATCCCAACCTGCGTGGATATAGGTGTTCAGATAAGTTGTGTGGTCCAGGCATCCTGTCAGCGCAAGAACTAACGGGGCTGGTTGCTTGGAATTGAAGAAGGAAAGTTCTTGAGAAATGATGACTGCTGTTATTTACATTTCTGGCTGCTGTCCAAAAACCAAAGGTATAAGACTTCCTGCATTCTTGCACTGTCCTTTGGCTGATATCCAGATGCTTACTTTTGTTAAGCGCCCAGTTCTAGTCTATTGCTTTCAAAAACTTTTTTTTTTCAAATCTCTCAATTTTATCCCTTTCCCTGCAGTCTCCTCCATTCCTACAATCCTCCCTGAGATCTCTTCCCAATTTTGATCGCTCCACTGTTGACAGTCGTGCATTTAACTGCCTAGGCCTAAGCTCTGGCATTCCCTTTGTCAGTTGCTATATCTCCCTACTCCTCTTCTTCTTTAAGGAATTTCTTATAACCTCCTTCATTGATCAAGATTTTGTTCCGTTCTTATTTTATTTCATCCTGTGTCTTGATGCCAATCTTTAATTAACACTCCTTTGAAAAAGGCATGAAATGTCTTTTCATGTTGAAGGTTGGATTGACTGTGAGGATTTAACTTTTGGTTTGTTTTAATTGCTTTTCATTTATTGATTTTTTTTCCTTTGGCGAATTTACATGTCATTTTTGCATTTTATATAGTTTCTTTTTCACCTACTATTGAAGTAAGTGGCAATGTCAATCCAAATTCCCTGAGGAGTAGAAATCACACGACACTAGGTTATAGTCCAACAGGTTTATTTGAAAACACAAGCTTTCGGAGCTTCAGTTCTCCTTCAGGTGTTAGTATAGAATTCAGGCAATTTCTCTTTGCCTCATAGAATTAACACTAAGAAGGTGTGGCAGAACAGAGATGAGCTGCCAAAAAACTCCCCCTTCTAAGATTCACAAAATCTATTTTAAACTTTATATTGGTTTGCACAGCTCTGAAATGTTTGTTGCTAAAATACAATAATTTCATTAATGCAGGGGCAGCAGTAATAATTCCAAGTATCAATAATGTTAATTTATGTAAAGTTTTAACCATATACCTTATATACCACGGATTACAGATTACTTAATCTTTATAGATCCATATACTAAAGATTGAACATGGCTTATAAGCTTCAGCAATTCTGGTGTGTAGGTCAAGGATTATCTACGGCAACCTTGTAGCCTTTTGCCTGTGGTATAGCATACAACTCCCAGAATCTCTCACTGTAAACAGATGCAAAACATACTTATTTAAGAGCAAACGTGAGAGAGTCCAAATGTACAATCACGACTGGATAGTAATTGTGCAGGCCCTAGTGATAAGTTCCACATTTCCAATGGCAAAGCCTGTACGTGTTTAAGATAGATATTGACTGAAGATTTATGGCTGCCCATTTTGCACTATTGCACAAAGTGAGAATAACTCAATTTTCTGATTTAAAATTAAGAAAAACCGACTTTGTATTTTTAAAAATGGCAACAACTTTATCACTTTGTATTTATTTTTTCAGCTTGTCTTGATCAACAAGGGTGATATTCCTGCTGCGTACACCCGGATTCCTGCACGCAACCTGTTGGGGTCCTATTTCTGTTTGAACCCATGTGAAGGGACCCTGTTGCCAGGCAAATGCCAGTTGTTGGAGGTGACTTTCAAAGCTGCGATTCTTGGGAATTTCATAGTAGATTTATTTCTTTCAGTGAAAGGAACCCCTGAGCCAGTCCAAGTGACTTTCAAGTAAGCTGCTTTTTCTTTATCCAGACACAATTTGTGTATTTTCTTGTTTTTTTTCCATTTTGTGTGGTGAAAGGTAATATATGGCTCAAGGTTGAATGTGGCAAGGAGCTTCTTGAAGATTAACATAAGATATAGGAGCAGAATTTGGCCAGTTGGCCTGTTGGGTTTGGTCTGTCATTTGGTCATTGCTGATACGTTTCTTAACTCCATTCTCCTGCCTCCTCCTATAATCTTTGATCCACTTACTAATCAAGATCCTATCTATCTCTATCTTAAATACGCTCTAAGTCTCAATGAGATGCCCCTCATGCTTCCAAACTCCATTGAGTGCAGACCTGGATTCCTCAATCGCTCCTCATGTGACAAGCCCTTCATTCCTGGGATCATTTTTGTAAACCTCCTCTGGACATCTCCAACACCAGCATATCCTTCCTCATCTACAGAGTTTAAAACTTTTTAGCATGTCTGGCAGCACCTCTGGAGAGAAAATAGAGTTAATGTTTCGGATCCAATGACCCTTTTTCAGAACTGGATCCGAAGCATTAAATCTGTTTTGTCTCCACAGGTGCTGCGAAACTGACTGAGTTTTTCCAGCATTTCTGTTTGTGTTCACAATGATGATCCCTGGTTTGGAGGAATAGTCTTACGAGCAAAGGTAAAACAGTTTGGCACTCTACTCACTGGAATTTAGAAGAATGAGAGTTGATCTCATTGAAACATACAGGATTCTTAAGGGGCTTGCTAGGGTAAATGTTATGAGGATGTTTCCCCTCATAGGAGAGTCTAGAATCAGAAAGCATAATTTCAGAATAAAGGGGTGCCAATTTAAGACTCAGATGAAGGGGAATTTCTCCTCTGTGGGTTGAGAATCTTTGGAACTCCTTGCCACAGAGAGCTGTGGGTGCAGAGTACTTGCATTTATTTAAGGCTGAGATAAATAGATTCTTGATCAAAAGGAGGATCAAGGGTTATGGGAAAAATGCAGAACAGTGAATGTGAGGAATTTCAGCTCAGCCATGATCCTACTGAATGGCCAAGCAGGCTCGAGTGGCTGAAAGTCCTACTCCTATTCCTATTTCTTAAGGTCGTGTGGTCTTTGTGGAAGATGGTGACCTCCTTCTGCCATTCCCTGAAAGAGAATCTCCAGCTCCTTCATCCACAATTTCCAGCATTAAATACAGGCCAATGTTGAGTGGCTGCCCTCACCTTGGTGACGTGTTTTTGGCTTCTCGTGACATCTTGCTTCCCTCTGGTGAAATGGAAGGCTTTGGAACAATCAGCAGATTCTCCCACAGGCCAGTCAGATGGTTTCTGTGGGGTGTCAAAAAGAGCCCCAAACCTCACGTAACCCACCTGTCCCCTCTGGCCCTGAGTGAGTATGAAGCTCGTTTGCATACCAATTAAAAGGTCAATCAAGGAACATCTGAATTTTCATTGGAGTTGGTTTCTGACCAACACCAGCTCCTATTCCATAGAAGAGATATTGAACTCAAAATGTTAACTCTGTTTCTCCCTCCACATATGTTGCCAGACCTGCTGAGTTTCTCCAGCTCTTTCTGATTTTATCCTTATTTCCCATATTTGTCGAGAAAATTCAGTAATAAGTATTTTGTCAGGGAGTGTAAAATTTTGAGCATCACTTTCTCTGTTTTGTTCACTGTGGCTTTGGCTATTTAGTTCTGTATTCCATTTGGTTTATTAATAATTGTGGTGTAATGATTGGACAGGTTGAAGGTCAGCTCTAAAACTTTAGATCATTTTTAGCTTCACTCTCAGCATATTTGCGTCAATAATGAAGTCTAAATGAGGGTCAAGTTAATATTTTTAACTTGTGGGTCTTCATTGTTTTCAACATGTCTGCAAGCTTCAGCACATTTGACCACAATTTCCTCCTCCAATCCTCCACTCCTCCCACCATTGTCTCGTAGAGAGGAGCTCCATTCACATGGTTCCAATTTTATATAGCTAATTGTTGGCAACAATTCACCTATTATGACATTTCACCTTCCTCCCACACCATTTCTCAAGCCTATCTTTGACCCCTCCTGTTTCTCATTTACATCTTTCCCCTTGACAATATCAATAGTAAACTTATCGGTTTCTGCATTTACACTAATGGCAGTCACCTCTACCTCACTGACACCTCACTCATCTCTTCCATTGATGCTACAATTTCAGATTTAATGTCCAATATGCAATTTTAAATGACTAGATTTTTTTTTCAATTAAGTATTGAAGAAATAAGGCTATTGTCTTTGGTCTCTATTATGACCTATTCACTGACTCCATTCTGCTTCCTGGCAATTTTCTGAAACAGAATCAGACTGTTTTGCATTATAATGCTTAGGTGACCCATTTTATGAGGAATTATTATGTCAAAGGTACTATATGTTTATAAGTGGTCAAGTTTCAGGAATCAGACTTGTCTGCTCCACAGTTACCACACCAGACTGGAAGCTAAGACTGTTAATAGTGCTGATTTGCAGGCACAAAATCTGTTAAAATTCCACAACATGTGGGGCAACCCAGTCATCCATTTTTCTATCCAATATCCACATCCCCTGGCTATTTAGCCATCACTATTAATATCAGGCCCATGTCTTTACAAAGCTGTTACTTTGTAGGCTAGAATCCTTCTGTGGGACTCTGAAAGCTATTGTTTAGCTTTCACAGGCAGGAGAATGGGGTAGACATAATGATATTTTGTCATGCTGATCAATTGACTTTTTCAACTGACTAAAGTTGAAAATAACTTGATCCGACTAGTGGTGAGACGTACTTTTCTCATTGCTGTTTTTACCTTAATTCTACTTTTTTTTTTAGGTGTGAGAGTTTTAATAATGGTGCAGTGAATCTGATGAATCTAGTATCTTCTTTGATTGGTTTCTGAGAGTACTTTTGCTAGAAATCTTCTAAAGTGTTGACTGGAGCCTCAGTCCCAGTCAGAAACGTTCTGCTGTTCTGTTACATTTGGAAAGAGATTGCCTATTTTGTTTCACTGGTTAAGTATTGACATGTTCACCTTGGACTGTATTCATTATCATTGAAACTTGCCGAGTGTCGGCATTGAACTGCTAAAAATTATTTTCTTAGTGGCCTTGCAGATGCATCGCTAATTGTTACAGCCAACTGCTGCATAAAATATGCTGATAACTGCTTGTTTCCTGCAGGGGACATGTCATTGGACCTACCTTTCATTTCAATATGCCTGTACTGAACTTTGGGGAAGTGTCCTTTGGTGAGTATATAATATGTTAGTGCCACATAGTGGCTATTAGGAAAAGAATTGCAAAGAAATGAAGAATTCCTGTGCCATTTAATAATCAGGAATGAAGTTTCTATTCATGTGGAATTTTCAAATTTATGATTAATTCAGTGGCCCTTACGAAAGAACTCTCTGATACATTTCTTTACATCCATTTCATGTCCATCAAGTTTGTTGGCCCCAAAAGCCACATCTGATCATTTGTAATGGTAAAGCAGATATCTTCATTTTCACATTGGCCTCGTGCAAGTCCTATAGCTTTGACTGGCTTTCTTTGAGTTAATAGCACATTCAGAGTCTGGCAGTAACTCAGGAATGCAGGGTTTCAGCAGTGTAAGAGTGGTTCTTTTGGCAAGATTGTCATAGGTGATATTTTCAGTAAAATATTTAGTGACAGATAATTAGACGGCATCCATTTATATTCAAATTTATGATCATTCAATGGGCACCAGTCATTAATAATAACTGATTTATGGACGACTGATTGATTATTCAGTGTATTGTTACTGACAAGCCATCTGCATAAGGTTTAAATTGCAGTTCTAAATTAGACACAGTTCTATTCTTTATAAAGCTGGACAAATTGGTCTATTAGAAGAGGTATTGTTTGATCGACTTAGATTAGTTGTGGATGAGCTGAATACCAATGCAAGAGAATTTTGTTTTCCAATGTTCATTCAAAAAAAACATAAACAATATCATCTCAATTATTCATTCTCCTTGCTACACAATTGGAAATGACCTTTGGCTCAGTGGAATAAATCACCCACAACACACCTCTGCTATTTGATAAGATGATCCCCTTACTGATATCAGCATCTGTCCAAGAAGAGTGATACAGATTATCTTTGAGCCTCCTTAAGGGAAATCATTAAGGATACTTGTATTGTTCTGCTTTGAAGTCCTTCACCATGAAAACTTTATGTCAAAATGTCCAAGTGAAAATGATCCAGATGGGTCTAATCCTTAAGATCTCTGGCACCTTGTTGGACAGCATGAAGGTGGACATGGTGCTCTCTGAGGACCTAGTGTTTGCAATGAGTTTGGAGAGAGACAGCAGGCCTCTTTGTTGAGGTATGCACTGATTTCCAGTGCCCTCTTATGGAGGAGGAGAGAAGAAATATCAGAGAAGTTGCCTTTTTCTGCAGTTTTGGATGGAGTGGGTTTGACTGTACAGCATCTATTTTTTTTTGGTCATGTCCAAGAAAATCCAGCAAACTGGTTCAAGGATTTTGATAGTAGGCCCAGATGGTGCTGATCTAGTCTGAGTGCAGTGTCTGACTACCTTTACATCTGGGGTCCTTGACAAATAAGGATTTTATATCGAGCTGTAGCAGTAGACATTTTAGTCAATCAAAACTTTTTGTGTTTCTTTGAGTACGCTATATTTCAATTGCAGCAAAGTTTCTGGGACTTTTCTAATGCAGTGGATGAAGTGTCAGATTCTGATGTTGGCACTGTGAACACTGTGATCTTTGTGGAGGTTCATGGAACAGGAGCAGAGGACTGTCTCTCTTTGTCCTGATTGACCTGCCTGTTATAAATGAAACAAATTTCCTGTTTAATGTAAAGACTGGATTTCTTCTGAAAAGATGTTAAAGGGTATACGTATTAGATTAAGAAGTTTTACTGAAAGGGAACATTCCAAAACCCAGTGACGATCAAAGTTTGTGCATGAACATTCTTCTCAGATTGATTCAGTAAAACAATGGAATCATGGGCTGGACTTCAGTAAAATGGTATGATTTCAAAAATGGCAGATGATATTCTTTCAATGTTCTCTCATCTCGGGAGTCATTCATGCGGATTGGAAAATTGTTGAGGTTGTGCATGCTACTCTGCCATTTAAGAAAAGCAAGAGAGGGAAGCCAACTCAGTATAGACCAATTAGTCAAATATCTATTGTCAGATAGCATCCAGTCTGTTATTAAGTATACTGTGACTGAACAGTTTGAAACTTTTCAGCTGATCAGAAACAGCCAGCATGGATTTGTAAAGGGTAGATCACTTTTGATGAAACTGTTAGAATCTTTTGAAGAAATGGCTAAAATAGGAGGCAAGGAATATCAATGGATGTTATTTATATGTACTTCCAGAGGGCAACTGACTGTTACCTAAAGATGAACTCTGTTAACTTGAAAGCAGTTATCAATATGGTTAGGAAATGGACTGAGAGATCATAGACAGTGATTGGGGTTAATACCAGGATGTGACAAGTGGTGTCTTGCAAGGATCTGTGTTGGGGGCCTTCAGCTATTCACTGCATCTTTCGTGACTTAGATGATGGGTTAGAAACCCACATATCCAGATCTGCTGATCACGTATAGATAGATTGTATTGTAAACCATGCAAATTAAAGCATAAAATTACAAAGAGATATTGAAAGCTTAAATAGTTAGGAAAATGTGGCAAATGAAGGCATTTTGGACTTAAAAAAACAGTGGAAAACTTAATAAATGGTGAAGAGTTAGAAGCAACAGAGCTCTGCGGGGGTACATATATCATTAAAATGACAAACTAAATAAGGAAAATAATTTTTAAAACTAAATGCTTTTCAGTCACAGATTTAGAATGCAAAGAGGTAGAAGTCCTTTTTTAGCTATAAGTCTGGTTGGACCATGCCTGGGGTATTTTTCTGGAGCACTACCTTGCAACAGACTTGTGAGGAATGTTATATGTCATAATATAAAAGGGACAGAAGTAACTTGGGTAAAAAAAAAGTCTGGGTGATTGGAAATGGAGAATAATGGTCAATGGATTTTTTTTGGTCTAGAGGAAGATCCCCAGGGGTCGGTATTGGGACACTTCTTTTTCATGATATATATATTGATGATCTGGATCTTGGAGCAGGAGACAACTTCAAAGTTTGCAGATGACACAAAAAGTGGAAGAATTGTAAACTGTGAGGAGAACAATATGTAAGTCCAAAATGGACATTGACAAGTTGGTGGAGTGGGCAGATAAGTAGCAGATGAGGTTCAGTGCAGAGAAATGTGAGGTGATGCACTTATGTAGGAAGTATGTTGAAAGACAATCCAAAAGGGGCTACAGAAACAGAGAAAATTGGGTCTATATGTGCACAGATCATTGAATATGGCAGGAAGGTGGAGGGTGTAACTAATAAAGTGTTCTTGGTGTTATTAATAGAGGTGTACAGTTTAAAAGCAAGGACGTGATAGTGAACTTGTATAAGACACTTATTAGACCTCAGCTGGTGTGTTGTGTACAGTTGTGGGCACCACATTATAAGAAGGATGTGAATGCATTGGAGAGAGTGCAGAAGTAATTTACAAGAATGTTTCTAGGAATGAGAAACTTCAGTTATGAGGATAGAATGAAGCAGCTGGGATTGTTCTTCTTGGAAAGAAAAAGGCTGAGGGGCAATCTGATAGTGGTTTACAAAATCATGAGTGGACTGGACAGAGTAGTTAGGGAGAAACTGTTCCCCTCGTAAAAGGAACAAGAACAAGAGGGCGTAGATTTAAAGTGAAGTACAAATGAAACAAAGGTGATGTGAGAAAAAAAATCTTTTTCACACAGCTGATAGTTCGTGTATGGAATGCACTGCCTGGAAATGTGGTGAAGGCAGATTGAATTGAGGCATTCAAGAAAGCATTGAATGATCGTTTAGACAGAAATAATGTGCAAGAGACAAGGCAGAAGATTGGTCATCAGGTAATGATGATCATTTGAAGAGCTGGCATGAGCATGAGAGGCCAGATGTCTTTCTTCTGCACTGTAATAATTCTATGATTCTTTGATACTTCGGAAAGTTTAAGGTACAATGCTTTAGGAAGAATATATCACCCCATGAAGGGAGTTTACTGTGAAGTTTACCAGAATAATACTGGTGTTCCAAGAGTTAAGTTACAGGAAGGGATTGTTTAGTCTAGGACAAGAGCAAAATATTCCCAATGCTGGAAATCTGTAATTAATACAAGAAATGCACAAAATAATTCAGCAGAGTTGTTGATATCTGTGGACAAAGAAACAGACTTAAAGGATTGGGTTATCATGTTCCACGTAGATAATAAGAATTTCCCAGCTTTGCTTTCCTACCTCAGGAAGAATTTCCTTCAAGGGAGTGATCTGCTCTGTAAACAGTTTGGATATGGCTACGGGGTCTGCTTTGTGCCAAGATAGCCTTGTTAAAATGCCTACCTCGGTTCACTGGGATTTCATTCCGAGTTGCATTGTTTAATGGTAAGCTCTCTCGTCCACACATCACATTCCATCACTCCCATGCCTAATCCATTCCAACAGCCACTCCCAATAACCCTTCATACTATATGTCAGCTATACCCTCTCCATCCAACCCCAATGAACCCACAGACCCTTCATAGCAACTGAACTGTATTGAATCCTGATGCCCTCTTGACAACACTAGCCCCTCTACTCACCCTCATGACTCATAAGTATTGCAGGTGAACTTATGCTCTCCAACACATTTCAGCTGCCCCTCATATCGGTTATGCCAACTTCCACCTGTCCTCATGATCCCACGTGTGCTTTACCCAAATTATATTACTCAATCCAATTTATAATCCTCCATTCACTCTGAATAACCCTTCATTTCTGAAATAACAACCCATACCCTTCATCGACTTCAATAACCCCTCTTACTCTCCACCATAACACATTGCACTTTTCTGTCCATTCGCCTAGTATGGACTCTGCACTGGTACAGAACCAATAAAACCTCTCATAACAATGATATCTAAATCTGTTAATAGTATGCTACAAGTGTCTGCCGAGGATTGAACATAGTACAGCACAGTACAGGCCCTTCGGTCCATGATATAGAAGATAATAAGGCCAATAGGTTTTAGGAAATCATTTATTTATTGCATTAAAAATTGTATAAAGGAGAGTCAGGAAGGGAGCAGAGCATGATGGTGTGAGTAGAAATAAAACTGTGACCTAAAGGATATATTTCTGGACTCTGTCTAACCAGCATTTAACCTTTGTTATTATCATATGTAGAAAATCTTAATGACAGTAATTCATAGCATTCCTAAAAAAAACTGCTGTTACCACAGCCCTATAAAAGTGTCAATCAACCAGACCCTTAAATTATCAACAGCAGAAATGACAAGCACTTGACACCTATTTATCTCATGTTACTCAATATTGATTCATTAACAAAATAGATCTAAAAATGCTGTGATTTAAGCATTGGCCCTTATATAGCTGTTGCCTGAACTAATGGAAATATGTGCTCTCAGCTAATTTTACAATGCCTGTAGATTATTGGAAGAACAGAAGGGAAGATCTGTGATAGAATGAAAGACAGTAGGGATTAAATGACAAAGGAGCTTGCAAAATAAAGCTAAATATAATAGAACATGCTGGAAACCTACTATGTTTCTAACTTTTTCCAATTTTGTTGAAAGGCCATTGACCTGAGCTGGCAATTCCTTTTGTCTCCTGTAGGCCGCCTGTTCTGCTAAGTCTTCCTGGAATTTTATGTTTTTATTTCACATTTCCAGCAGTTGCAGGATCTTACTTCTGTACCAAAGTGAATTTGATAGTTGGAAAAATTTGTCATGAACTGGGGCAGCAAATGGAGACAGCATTTATAAAGCTGAGTCACATCCTTGTTTTTAAAGATCTCCAGTATTTCCACTACTGCACAGAATCCTAGGCTGGCATCTGCCATTTGCACAGTTTTGATCTTCATATGGCGCTATTTTATTACTTTTAGATGAACTTCTCACTAATTTATTTCCCTCTGCACTAATTGCTGTAACAGAAACACAGGGAAGATGGAAATCTGGAAATAACTGTCGTGAAAATGGAATGTTACAGAGTAGTGAAAGACAAAACAACACATCAAAAATAATGGGAGGAAAAAATCAAAATAATCAAGAGAAAAGCTGTGAATAAAAAGAAAGAGGTTGAAATTGTTTGCTTCAGACTCCAGCCAGATCAGTAAAGGATTTCAAGGGTGGTGAACACCCAACTATGTCTTTAAAAGAAAGACTTCTATTAGTGTAGCTCATTTTAAACCACAAGATAGCTCAAAACATTTTACAGTGAATTAAGTACCGATGACAGTGATCACTGTTGTAATATAGGCACACAGCAAACTCCTGTGAAGAAGAATGTAATAATAACCAGCTAAACTAGTTTTTGGACTTGCTGATTGAGGAAAAATTAATGTCCTGGAAAGTGGGACAGGATTAGAAAGAGGAAAAATGAGAGGGAATCATGCAGGCACCGGCTGCCATGTGTCTAAAGCAGCAGGACACTTCATTAGCTCGTTGAAACAACAGTGAGATGTACAGTTTTCTCGTTTGTCTGGAAGCGTGTCAGCAAATGAAGGTGGAAGTTCATGAATTAAGTGCCTTTTGTTTTTAGTAAACCTTCAAAGCCAAAAAGAGCAGTATACTCCGGCCAGGTTCATAGGAGGTCTTCAAATTCCCAATGTCCTCCCTAATAAAAAGAACAGTTATTGAATTATCATGCTCCAAACCCAATGGCCTCTCTTCTCTAGTTTGTCAGGGCTAATTCCAACCTTCAAACTCTAGTCTATGATTGAGCTTCTCTACCGAATTAGTTTGGTCACTTCCTCCTTACGCTCAACCCTGATGACTGATTTCTTCCAAACCCCACATAAGAATGTTTATCCTTCCCTCACCCAAAGGTCAGAGACCATCCCTAAGAATCCCTATCACTGTTTATTCCACCGAACAGCTACCCAGACTGTCAATATGTCCGGCTGCTGGAAACAAAACAAAAGATGCAAATAACAAGGAGTTTCTGATGTTAAAATTGATGCGCTGTCCTTCCCCTGGCTTTGCCAAATTGTCAGCTGTTTTTGGTCTCTCTACACCCACTTCATCACATTGTAAATGTGATAAAAAACCTTCAAGAGTTTTTAAACTACCAGCTGTTTTATGTTTGCTGGGCTAAGACGGCCAGTGAAAAGAAGCATTGCAGTCATTATAAGGATATAAAAATGGGAATATTAAAATCACCACAAAATGAGAAAGCTTGGTTTTGTGTTCTTGATAAACATATGATACAATGTCACTGTTGCAGTTTGCATCTTTCTAAGAAAGCTAACAGGGCCTCTGAGAAGCTCTGATATAACTGGTTATTGAATGTTGTCCCATTGTTTATAGTAAACCATGAGTTGTATTGGACTAAAGTGGAAGTGACTGCAGTACATATAGGTAATTTCTATCAAACTTATGTTTCAAAACATTCTAGGTTTTCCCAAGACCATATCATGTTGCCTTACCAACACATCCCTGGTACCAATGTCAATTAAGTTGCAAATTCCTGGTGACGGCATTGGTGAAATCAGTCAAACAAGCTTCAGCCAGGCCTCAGAACGCAGAAGCATAAGTTCGTGGATAAATGTCGAATCAGGAGCACGACTCAAAGAATTTACTATAAACCCTAGTGGTGGTATCATTAAGTCCCATGTTGGAAAAGAGATTCAGGTAACAAAATATCACTTGGCCTTCGCTTGTCTGTATCCGAACCGGCATCAGCAAAAGCCTTTCAGTGGGTCTTTTACCAGCCACTGTAAGCATCTTTTCATTGAGCTAAAAAATGAAATAATAGTGTGATTTGATTAATCTTGGCTCCTGTTTAAAAAATAGTTATCCCTTCCGGACTGCAAGTTTCCATTTTATAATACTTTTGAACAATGGTGGCTGTGAAGTTTCACAGTTGCCAATTGAATTTTATGTGAAAAAATTAAAAGGAACAATTTATTTGAAGTTTCATTGCAGTCCCATTGTTATTTACATTTTTGTCATGAAATCCCACACTGTGAACCTGAAAATAATGATATTGATGCAGACTCCACACCTGCAGATTTCATCATTCTGCAATCATGATTAAAGCTGATGCCATCCATTCTTCTCTGTGTAAGTCTACTCTTCGTGGGAGATAATGAAAGGAATAATTTATATTTATGTGTTTAATCTAGCAGTTTGTACATCGAGCAGCCGCTTAAACAGATTAATTGCTCCCATTTCCACCTTTACAAATGCAAATCATCTCTTGTTTACCTTGTTATGAGCCAGTTTCTAGAATCGACAAAATAACTACACAATTTTAAATTTATCTTATCTTTAGATGACATTGTGCATTTCAAGTTAATTTTTGTGCTGAGAATGCTCTGTAAGAGACCCTTAAAGCTAGTTATTTTTTAGAGTCATTATTGTTACTTGATGAATGCACTGCATGTAGAGTTTTCAAACAACTTTTCAACAACCCTTTTCAAATATACCTCTTTATGTTGGTGACATAGATAAGGAACAGCATTCCATATGGTTCTTGTGTCAGAATCTCCCTTGTTCACAGTACTGCTTATCAAATTTGGAGATGTTTGCATTTTATTCAGGACACTTATCGATAAAGTACTTGCAACATGCAAATCCCAGGTGCTACCAAGTGGAATAGGAGGGATTGAATTCCCACCTCAGCCCCATATTAGTTCAGAGACATGTTGAGAGTTGGGGGAAATAGGAAATCTTGAAGAAAGTTTAGCGCGTCTCTCAATGGCTTTTAATCCTTTTTTTAAAATTCACATATTCAGTCCAACAGAAAGTGGAATGTTTGATGTGGGTCTGGGTTGGGAAGTTGGAAGCAGGCACTCCATTTTGGATGGAATGTGTTGGTCACTCAGCTAGCATGGTACCTTCACCAAGTTGGTGCAAGTATTACAACCACTGCCATGGTAAGCGAGAGGGCTGCTGAAGGTCTGTTCTGAGTCTAGGGGTTGATGTACCATCCTGGTATGCTGAGTTTTGCACAATTGGAGCAGGCAATGTAGTAGATGCTGAGGAACTGGGTGAATGGGAGCAGTCGCCTGAGGAGGAAGATGAGGGCAATGAGCCAGAGGAAGCTTGCCTTGTGGATGACAGACAGGACATGATTGAACACTTAGTTCCAGTGGATGCAAACTGGATGCAGAAGCCCATCATAGGCTGTCAAGATGGGCAGTGTGGCTTTGTGGCTGATGTGTTATTATGCTCTTGGTGAGGGCCAATGCTGGATTGCCAATGCTTATCTGGGTGCATGGCAGCTTCTCGAAGATGGTATGGGCATAAGGGATGGCACTCTTTTGGCAGATATCTGCCGAATGTTGAGTTGTTTTGGAAATGGTGTGTGGTTAGAGGGGGCCTGAAACAGACATGATCGATGCTTATCAGGGTATGTTGGGGAAGGTAGTTAGGTAAGATACCGCAGGAACTTTTGAGAAGCTTTGCGGTGAGAATCCCTCTAAAGACCTTGACACAACTCAGTTTGGACAAAAGTAGTAATATTCTGCCTGATTTAACCTTCTTAAAAACATGATTACCTTGAATGTTTCTCAGAGCTTTTATATAATAGCTTCTCCCCAATGACAAATGTTAAGCCAACTGGCCTGTAAATTCCTGCTTTTTGCCTCTCTTTTTGATTCAAGTGAGTTACATTCACTATTTACAAATTTAATAGAATGTTCCATAGAATTTTGGAAGGTTGGAGAATTGACACATTAACTATCTCAATAGCCATTTCTTTTAATACCCTTGGATGAAGTCCATCAGGACCCAAGACTTGTTATTTTTCAGTGGGGTAGTGTGCTGGAAATCAAGCCTTGCTTTTTCTGGAGTCCTGATTACACTGATGTTCCTCCTATTCAGTGTTGTAATCTTTCTTCGCAGAAGGCATGCTGTTCTTCTAGTTCTTCAGAATTCATCTAATCTCCTCTGCTTGGTCTAGTTATGTAGCATATTATACAAAGATTCTGTGGCACTCTCTGTCTGAAGTTTCCACCAGCCAACCCAAGCATTTCACCTTCGGGAGATCTATTATCTGTACTATGATAGCCCATGTCGAAGAACGAGCTACATTGTATCTGTGCTCAGCCTCAGTCAAGGAATTGTTTATAACAATGCCATCAGCTGTGGTTGTAGAGGGTAGGTCTTGTCTCCCAGCAGCCATTCTTACAAGGCATCTGGTCCTTGAATTGAATTAGGAGGCTGAGAGTTATCAGGGGTATAGACATCATGGCAGCTTCCAGGATATTTAGTACAGACATCTGAGATATGGTACATGAGATGATCACAGGTGACTTTTTACTGATTGAAAGTCTTTTGTGTTGTGGAAGTCACAGAGCCATAAAGATGTACGGCATGGAAACAGATCCTTTGGATCAACTTATCCATGCCAACCAGATATCCTAGATAAATCTAGTCCCAAAAATTTGCCAACATTTGGCCCATATCCCTCTAAACCCTTCCTATCCATATTCCCATCCAGATGCCTTATAAATGTTGTAATTGTACCAGCGTCTACCATTTCCTCTGGCAGTTCATTCCATTCAGGCACCACCCTCTGTGTGAAAAACTTGCCCCTTAGGTCCCTTTTAAATCATTCCCTTCTCACCTTAAACCTAATGCCCTCTAGTTTTGGATTCCCCCAGCCCAGGGGGAAAAAACCTTATCTATTCACCCTATCCATGCCCCTCATAATTTTATAAACCTCTGTAAGGTCACCCCTCAGCCTCCAGAGAAAATCGCTCCAGCCTATTCAGCCTTTCCCTATAGCTCAAACCCTCCAACATCCTTGTAAATCTTTTCTGAACCCTTTCTACTTTCACAACATTCTTCCTATAGCACGGTGACCAGAATTGCACACAGTATTCTAATAATGGCCAAAATTCCCTGTGCAGCAGCAACATAACCTCCCAAATGCTATACTCAATGCTCTGTCCAATAAAGGCAAGCATGCCAAACGCCTTCTTGACTATCCTACCTACTGCGACTCCACTTTCAAGGAACCATGAACCTGTACTCCAAGGTTAATTTGTTCAGCAACGCTCCCCAGGATCTTACCATTAAGTGTATAACTCCTGCCCTGATTTGCCTTTCCCAATGCAGCACCTCATATTTATCTAAATTGAACTCCATCTGCCACTCCTCGGCCCATTGGCCCATCTGACCAAGATCCCATTTTATTCTGAGGTAACCTTCTTCGCTGTCCACTACACCTCCAATGTTGGTGTCATCTGCAAAATTACTAACCATACCTCCTGTGTTCTCATCCAAATGATTTATATGAATGACAAAAAGTCTTCTGCGTTATGATATAGCACTCAGTGTGGCATGTGTACAGTTCATAATACCCCACACCTTGGGGAAATGAACTATATTGGCAAAACTTACTGTCTGGGCTGCAGCACTGAACTCATCATGCAGAAATGACATAAAGCAGTGTGATCTGATGTAAATTATATGTTGATATCTTAGACAAGTTCCCAGTGGATCCTTGGAAACAACCAATTGCATAAAAATCTCGTACACCTGTCACTTTGACAGCCATTGGGACAGGATAGACACCCACCCCTTCAGGTTACAACTCCAACTTCAGCTCCCTAGGTGATTTTGAATGACAGCCCCAACTGATGAATGACCGGACTCCTGACTGATATCTGTCCAGCTCGCCGACTAACTGGACTACTCCCTGGACTGGTACTGCTGACACATGGTGCAGCTAATAACATTGATGGAATATGCTGCCATATATATATGGGAAGGATGTTGTTGTTGATGGGGAATCCAGAACCAGGGGTCACAGTCTTAAGGTCTGGGGTAAGCCATTTGGACTGTGATAAGGGGATGTTTCTTTACCTAGAGAGTGGTGAGCTTGTGGAATTCACTACCACGGAAAGCAGTCGAGTGCAAAATATTGTCTGATCTCAAGAAGGAATTGTGTATAGCCCTTGGGGCTAAATGATCAAAGGAAATGGGGAGGAAAGCAGGAACAGGCTGTTGAGTTGAATGATCGGCCATAATCATAATGAATGGCTGAGTAGGCTGAAAGAACTGAATGGTCTACTCCTACTCCTCTTTTTTATGTTGCTACATAGCAATATGTCTGCCCATTTGACTGATTATTGTTGACAAACATGACTAACTGACTTTGGGTTTGTGCTAAAAGGCAAGGCAAGGCAAGACAAGTATTGTGAAGTTGCAAGTTCCGAACGAGGTGCTAATGCACAAAAAAGGCAAGCCGAGGATATTGTGAGCGTCCAAATAAGCACCAAGTAAGTAAGTAAGCACTGACAGCAAGCTAAGAGTTCAGAGATGCACTCTGTTATGATGCATGAGAAGCACTGGGCAGCACAGTGGCTCAGTGGTTAGCACTGCTGCCAGGGATCTGGGTTCGATTCCACCCTTGGTCAACTGTATGTGTGAAGTTTGCACAATCTCCCCTGATCTGCATGGGCTTCATCCCACAGTCCAAAGATGTGCAGGTTAGGTGGATTGGCCATGCTAAATTGCCCATAGTGTCCAGGGATGTGCAAGCTACATGGATTAGCCATGCGAAATGCAGGGTTACACGGATGGTGGTGGGGAGAGGAGGGAAGGTCTGGTGGGATGCTGTTTGGAGGATCAGTGTGGACTTGATGGCCAAATGGTCTGATTCCATGCTGCAGGGATTCTGTGGATTCTGTGATTATATGAGATGTTTGCCTGTCCCTGCACGCAAAGTGGTCGAGCAACAGAATCAGCATTGCATTACATTGAAAGGCATCAATGCAGTATTGAAGTAATGAACTGTATCATAAGTGAATCAAAGATGTGTTATGAAGATGTGATGAGTCTGATGCCAATCTCCACAGGTAGGAGCAGGTGGTTGCTGCTTTTGGAGTGTGCCCTGAGGTCAAAATGGATCCTTAAGAAGCAAGTGCTGAGTTGGAGCTCAGACTTTCATGTAGAGAATTATTGCTGTCTGATTTCTCTCTGTTGAATGGAAGAATAGCAATTTACATGTATGTGAGGGAAGGTTAGGTAATAATGAGATGTAAATGCAAGCAAATAGGCCCCTTGCCACTCATTAGCAACATTCTTGTTTCACGGTTAAAACATTTGGTGGAAAATTAGACTTTTGTTCTTTATGTGAGCATCTTGTTTTCTTGATGTCACAATATTGTACCACCTGACCTACTATTGGCCAGTCATTGGGTGCTGGAAAGATTCTGCCCTCCATATCTGTTTTTATATTTCTAGCTAACTTTGTCACATGCTGTAATTTTTCCATTCTTATTAATTTTTTTAGTTTTTTTAATATTCTGTTCAATTGTCTCACCTGTCACCCAGCTTTGTATAATTATTTACTTTTTCTTTAATTCAGAATCATGTACTCATTTAGTACCTGTTCAGTGAGGAGCTTACCTTGCCTGCTCCATATGGGCTGAACTCAATCCTTCGCCAATCCTTTACTATCAGAATCATAGAATCTCTATAGTGCAGATAGAGGCCATTCATCCCCCTGAGCCTGCACTGGCCCTATGAAGAGCGTCCCACCAAGATCCATGCATCTTCCCTCCTCTCCTCCACTCTATCTCCTCAACCCCACATTTGCTATGGCTAATCCACCGACTCTGCACATCTTTGCACTGTGGGAGAAAACTGAAGCACCTGGCAGAAATCCCACGCAGGCATAGAGAGAACATGCAAACTCCACACAGACACGCACCCGAGGCTGGAATTGAACCTGGGTACTTGGTGCTAAGATATTTTGACACAATATTTAACATTTTTAGCTAACCACAGATAGTGGCTCTTCCCCTTGGAATTTTTCTTCCTAATCGGAAAGTATTTATTCTTTGTATTTTGAAATGTTCCCTTGAATGTCTGCCTCTGCATCTCTAGTGACCTATCCTTTATCCTAATTTGCCAGTTCAGTTTCACTAGCTCTTCTTTCATGGCCTCATAATTATCCTTATTTAAGTTCAGAATATTATTCTTAGATCCACTTTTCTTTCCCTCAAACTGAATGTAAATTTCAACCATATTATGGTTTTTGCTACCTATGGCTGCCTTTACTATGAAGTCATTAACTAACCAGCTTGTTGCACAATTGCAAATGTTTAGAATAGTCTGCTGTCTGGTTGGCTCCAGAATGCGCTGTTCTACGAATTGATCCAAAACATGACATCTATGAACTTTTCACCTTGGCAACTATTGAGCATCTACTTTTCACAAATTAAAGTCTCCCACAATTATTGATGTAATTTTCTGACAAGCTTCCATTATTTCTTCCTTTATAATAGATCCCACAGTGTGATTATTATTCAGGGTTCTGTACACCACTATCTCAAGTCACTTATTTCCTCTATCATTTCTCATCTTTATCTGAACTGCTTCTGTATCCTACCTTCTTGAACAGAGGTCATCCCTCTTTATTGTGTTAATGCCAGAATTAATCTACAAAGCTACCCACCACTTTTTCCTAGCTTCGTAAATGTCATGTGCCTTTGAATATTCAGGTCCCAATATGTGACATCCTGCAGCCATGTCTTTCTAACAATTATCAAATCATATTTATTTCTAATTGCACTATTGATTTATCTGTTTTATTTTGACACTGTGTGCATTCAAAAACGGAGCCTTTATTTTTGTTTCTTTATTAATTTTGCGGCTTTATCCTTATCTCGATTTACTCAGATTTATACTCTTTATCCCTTCCTTTCATGGCCTGTTTATCATTTCCTATATTAATACCTTTCTCTTTTGTCTTGTCTCTGTTCTTTGCTTTACATTTTCCTAGATTTACTCACTTGCTTCCACCATTTAATTTAAACCCTCTTGTGTGTCTTATAAGAGCGTTGGTTCCCGTGTGGTTCAGGTGACGATTGTCTCTGTGGTACAATCCCCACTTTCCCCAGTACCGGTGCTCATCCACCTTGCAGACTGCATTCTCATCCAAACAAGCTGAAAGATTTTCAGGTCTGTTAGACAACCGCGAAGGTTGAAGTTCCTGCACTTCTGTCTTCTGGGTCCGTTTACTTGCATCACTCTAAAGCATACCCTCCTTTCCCTGATCAGTGAGCAAATCTGAGGAATCTGTCTCAACAGGTGTGATCATCACCTGGAATAAGAATACACCATTTCAGCCTTCTCTATTATATTTTTTATCTGCCATGAATCTACCCATTTCACCAGTTTATCTAGTCTGCCACCATCACCTGTCTGTTCTCTTCCCACGGTTTTCCTCTTCTTGAAATGTCTCTAATACTCTATATCAGAACCATCTTCTCTTTGAAGGTATCCGATTGTTCAATTACTGGATTACCCGTGGCCTATTTTTTCTGAATTCAGTTAAGAAGAGGAACCAGTCCCACTGCCAGAACATACCAGCTAACCGTGGGTGAGGCTTTACTGCCAGTGGGTGCTTAGGAATTTAAGTTTGTCCTTAAATCCCACCTTTCTCCAGAAGCATTTAAATCTTTTCCTTAAATCCATTTAATCTGTGCAATACAATAACCTAATCTTATTTGACAATCCAATACCCTTCAGTTGAAGTAGTTTATCCTGCTTTATCCTCTTATTCTTAGTTTGGAGTTTATACCCCTAAATAATTGGATTGTCATTTGAGTTTGGTGGAAATGTAAAAGGGATGGCTTCACAACTCTGTCTATGATATATCCCATCCTGTATTCAGTTCAAATAGAAGTTAACATCTTGCGTGACATACTACTGCTGACAGGTTTGATAGCATCCATTTTGCATATTGCCTGTGTTATACTTCACTCCCTTGAATGCTTAGATATTATGAACCATTCCTCCTAATTAACTTTGCCAGCTCCTTCTATAGCTTTGCATAGGCACCCAAAATTCTCTTTTTCAAGAAAGGTTAACACCAGCTTTCGTGTACTTTCTATGAAATTAATTTCTTCTACTTGGAATTATACTTTTTGACTCTAACTCCAAATATTAAAAATAGATTCAGTTATTTTGTGGGAGAATTGCATGAAGAAGTCCAAATGAGCCTGACCAAAATCATATTCAACACCACTGCAATCTCTTTTGATTTGCAGTCTATCTCTTTGATAATAACAACCTATCTATTTCATGTTTTCAACAGCCAAGCACTTTACTGACAGTTTGATCGATGTATTCATAATAACCCAGTGTTTTTTTTCATGGCCGTGGCCTGTTCAATTTATTGCATGCCCTTCTTTTGCTTTCTTGCTTCCATACTAATTATTTTGCACTTATCCAGGTTGAGCTTTATTTATCAGAGCTTTGGCTCAGTTACCTAAAACCTAAGTTTATTGTTCTTCATTGCTTGACTTGACTTCTGTTTAAAAGATTTTGCTGATAATGACCTAATCCAGGGATCATTATATATGAATAATTAATAATTACCTAATTCATTTCTTGTATCATTGCATGTGGTTGGTCTGTTTAGCTACCCCAGATATCTTTATATTATTTCATTTTTGCTGTGGCTGTCCTTTTTATTTAAAATAAAAATTATTGTATGGGTTGATGGATGTCATCGGCAAGACCAACATTTGCTGCCCATCCCCAGTTAAACTTGAATAGATTGGCTTTCTAGATCATTTCAGAATGAAGTTAGGAGTCAAATGCATGACTGTGCGTTTGGTGTCGTATGTAGACCAGATCAGGTAAAGAATGCAGTTTTCCTTCACTGAAGGACATTAATGTACCAGATGGGTTTTTTATGACAATTGGCAAAGGTTACATTAATACAAACTAAAACAAATAACTGCGAATGTTGGAGGTCTAAAACAAAAACAGAAATTGCTGGCGAAACTCGGCAGGTCTGGCAGCATCTGAGGGGAGAAAGCAGAGTTATGTTTCGAGTCTGATGACTCTTGATCAGAACTGATATCAACTAGGAAAATGTGTATTTACGTTAAAGATGAGGTTGAGTGGGGACAGGGAGTTGAGGAGGAGATGAGCAGATAGGTGGAACCTGAGCCAAGATAGAGAGAGAGAGAGATATGTAAGGGGTAGGCAGATGAGGGGATTATTGATAGTAGGCCAAGATAGAAGAGGAACTGAATAAGCGATAATGAGAGCTCAGAGTATGAGAGAATGGGTCAGCAGTGCTGAATGCAGCCCACGTCACGTAATAAGAGAACTACGAGTGAGTGAGAATGGTTGGCTGTTGCTAAAAACAACCATTTCATGACAGGATCAGGGTGTGGGGATGGGTAAAAAACATGGAAGCACAGAATCAGGCTCTAAAGTTTTTGAATTTGATATTGAGTCCTAGAGGCTGCAGGATCCCTAAGAGAAAATGAGAAAATGCTGAGGCACACTGGAACAGTGCAGCAAGTCCACAGCAGAAATGTTGGTGTGTTGAAGTGGCAGGCAACTGGAAGCTCGGAGCCATTTTTATGGACAGAACAATACTTACAAAGTTGCCTTTAAACTAGTTTTAATTCCAGATTTTATTGAATTCAAATTTCAGAAACTGCCATGATAGTATTAGAACCCGTGTCTCCAGAACATTATCCTGGGTACTGGATTACTGGTCCAGTGACGTACTACATGCAAGGATCAGGACAAAAGGTTTACAGAAACCCCACTACCGACAAATATCCCTTCAAACTACGTACCATCCTGTTTTGGAATTATATTGCCAATCTTTAACAAAAGCTGGAGCAAAGTTTTAGAAAGATTGGCCAAAAATTGCTGACCTTGTCAGTGATGCCCACATAGCATGAATGGTTTAAAAAATAGGAAAAGATTTGGGGCGGCAGGGAATTTGATTACTGCATCGTGAAAGCAACAGAGTTGTAAAAGTGGAGTAGTGAGAGTTTAGATGATGAAAGACGTAGTTCTTGTGAAAAAAGTTAAAACAGTAAGAAAACAGAAAGTTGGCAGGTGCAATAAGTGTTCAGTGGTGAAAGGAGAGTGAGAGATGGAAGCAATATGGACTGGCACTTAAGGAGCTGTAGGTATCTCTGAGGATAACCACTCCTCAAATGTGAGGAAATGTGAGCACTCAGAGCTCTGTAAATAACCATCACCACAGTTACAAGAATTGTACCCTTGCTGCTGGCTTTATTCTGCAACAAATTCTGGTTATCTGGTTAACCGAGCTAAACAATGACCCCACCCTCCCCCACCACCGAGGTCTCTTTCATGCCACAGTTACTCTGATGCTGCCTTGATGTCAAGGGAAGTCACCATCATTCTGTCTGTCCAATTCAGTTCTACTATTCATGACTGATATAGGCTTTAATGAGGTTGAGAGACAAGATGCCGTAACAAAACCGAACAGAACATCAATGAGGAGTTTATGGGTGAGTTAGCTCTGCTTGAATGTACTGTCTAGAAAGCCTTCCATATTTTTGTAGATTGAGATGGCACTAATTGGTTGGATTAGATTTATCTTGAATTTTGTGGACAGACATACATGGACAATTCTCTACATTGTTGGGTAGGTGCCAGTGTTGTAGCCTCATTGGAACAGCTTGCTTATTCTGGAGTATTTGTCTTTAATATGAATGCTGGGATGTAGCCATAGCTACGTTCAGAATTTACTGAAATGGAACCAAAAGTAAAAGAATCTTACACTAAGTAACTGCATTCGTAACTGGACTTTTGGATCTTTGCCAGATGTTACATCTGTTGCTAGTCATTCAATAACCTGATTATCACTCACCACACAAGTTGAGAGATTCTTAACTATTTTAACACTTCATAACTGTTTCTATCTTATGAATATACAAAGAAGTCCGAAGAAGCCAATTTCAGACAGATAATACAAAATATTTTATCTGTGTAAAATATGTCGTCACTAAAGTGGGTCTAGTGTAGGTAGTGGTATATTTTTGGCAGACCAGACTTACATAGAACATAGAACATTACAGCGCAGTACAGGCCCTTCGGCCCTCGATGTTGCGCCGACCTGTAACCTAAACTATTCCATTATCATCCATATGTTTATCCAATGACCATTTAAATGCCCTTAAAGTGGGCAAGTCTACTATTTTTTCAGGCAGGGCATTCTACGCCCTTACTACTCTCTGAGTAAAGAACCTACCTCTGACATCTGTCCTATATCTATCACCCCTCAATTTAAAGCTATGTCCCCTCGTGCTAGCCATCACCATCCGAGGAAAAAGGCTCCCACTGTCCACCCTATCTAATCCTCTGATCATCTTGTATGTCTCTATCAAGTCACCTCTTAACCTTCTTCTATCTAACGAAAACAGCCTCAAAACCCTCAGCCTTTCCTCATAAGACCTTCCCTCCATACCAGGCAACATCCTGGTAAATCTCCTCTGTACCCTTTCCAATGCTTCCACATCCTTCCTATAATGCGGTGACCAGAACTGTACGCAATACTCCAAGTGCGGCCGCACCAGAGTTTTGTACAGCTGCAACATGACCTCATGGCTCCGAAATTCAATCCCTCTACCAATAAAACCTAACATGCTGTACGCCTTCTTAACAACGCTATCAACCTGGGTGGCAACTTTCAGTGATCTATGCACATGGACACCGAGATCTTTCTGTTCATCCACACTACCAAGAATCTTACCATTAGCCCAGTACTCTGTATTCCTGTTACTCCTTCCAAAGTGAATCACCTCACACTTTTCCGCATTAAACTCCATTTGCCACCTCTCAGCCCAGCTCTGCAGCTTATCTATGTCCCTCTGTAACCTGCAACATCCTTCCGCACTATCCACAACTCCACCGACTTTGGTGTCATCCGCAAATTTACTAACGCATCCTTCTACGCCCTCATCCAGGTCATTTATAAAAATGACAAACAGCAGTGGCCCCAAAACAGATCCTTGAGGTACACCACTAGTAACTGAACTCCAGGATGAACATTTCCCATCAATCACCACCCTCTGTCTTCTTACAGCTAGCCAATTTCTGATCCAAACCGCTAAATCACCCTCAATCCCATGCCTCCGTATTTTCTGCAATAGCCTACCATGGAGAACCTTATCAAACGCTTTACTGAAATCCATATACACCACATCAACCGCTTTACCCTCATCCACCTGTTTGGTCACCTTCTGGATGAACTCAATAAGGTTTGTGAGGCACGACCTACCCTTCACAAAACCGTGTTGACTATCCCTAATCAAATTATTCCTTTCTAGATGATTATAAATCCTATCTCTTATAATCCTTTCCAACACTTTACCCACAACCGAAGTAAGGCTCACTGGTCTATAATTACCAGGGTTGTCTCTACTCCCCTTCTTGAACAAGGGGACAACATTTGCTAGTCTCCAGTCTTCTGGCACTATTCCTGAAGACAATGACGAGATAAAGATCAAAGCCAAAGGCTCTGCAATCTCCTCTCTAGCTTCCCAGAGAATCCTAGGATAAATCCCATCCGGCCCAGGGGACTTATCTATTTTCACACCTTCCAGAATTGCTAACACCTCCTCCTTATGAACCTCAATCCCGTCTAGTCTAATAGACTGTATCTCAGTAATCTCCTCGACTACATTGTCTTTTTCCTGTGTGAATACTGACAAAAAATATTCATTTAGCACCTCTCCTATCTCTTCGGACTCCACGCACAACTTCCCACTACTGTTCTTGACCGGCCCCAATCTTACTCTAGTCATTCTTTTATTCCTGACATACCTATGGAAAGCTTTAGGGTTTTCCTTGATCCTACCTGCTAAAGACTTCTCATGTCCCCTCCTGGCTCTTCTTAGCTCTCTCTTTAGGTCCTTCCTGGCTAACTTGTAACTCTCAAGCGCCCTCACTGAGCCTTCACGCCTCATCTCTACATAAGCCTCCTTCTTCCTCTTGACAAGAGATTCAACTTCTTTAGTAAACCACGGTTCCCTCGCTCGACCACTTCCTCCCTGCCTGACAGGTACATACTTCTCAAGGACACGCAGTAGCTGTTCCTTGAACAAGCTCCACATTTCAATTGTGCCCAGCCCCTGCAGTTTCCTTCTCCATCCTATGCATCCTAAATCTTGCCTCATTGCCTCATAATTGCCTTTCCCCCAGCTATAACTCTTGCCCTGCTTTATATACCGATCCCTTTCCATCGCTAAAGTAAACGTAACCGAATTGTGGTCACTATCACCAAAGTGCTCTCCTACCTCCAAATCTAACACCTGGCCTGGTTCATTACCCAGTACCAAATCCAATGTGGCCTTGCCTCTTGTTGGCCTATCTACATACTGTGTCAGGAAACCCTCCTGCACACATTGGACAACAACTGACCCATCTGAAGTACTCGAACTATAGCGCTTCCAGTCAATATTTGGAAAGTTAAAGTCCCCCATAACAACTACCCTGTTACTTTCGCTCCTATCCAGAATCATCTTTGCAATCTTTTCCTCTACATCTCTGGAACTTTTCGGAGGCCTATAGAAAACTCCCAACAGGGTGACCTCTCCTTTCCTGGTTCTAACCTCAGCCCATACTACCTCAGTAGACGAGTTGTCATCAAACGTCCTTTCTGCCACCGTAATACTGTCCTTGACTAACAATGCCACACCTCCCCCTCTTTTACCACCTTCCCTGATCTTACTGAAACATCTAAACCCCGGAACCTGCAACAACCATTCCTGTCCCTGCTCTATCCATGCCTCCGAAATGGCCACAACATCGAAGTCCCAGGTACCAACCCATGCTGCAAGTTCACCCACCTTATTCCGGATGCTCCTGGCATTGAAGTAGACACACTTCAAACCACCTTCCTGCCTCCACTCCTGCAACCTTGAAACCTTATTTATGACCTCACTACTCTCAACCTCCTGTACACTGGAGCTACAATTCAGGTTCCCACCCCCCTGTTGAATTAGTTTAAACCCTCCCGAAGAGCATTAGCAAATTTCCCCCCCAGGATATTGGTACCCCTCTGGTTCAGGTGTAGACCATCCCGTTTGTAGAGGTCCCACCTACCCCAGAATGAGCCCCAATTATCCAGGTATCTGAATCCCTCCCTCCTGCACCATCCCTGTAGCCACGTGTTCAACTGCTCTCTCTCCCTATTCCTCGCCTCGCTAGCACGTGGCACGGGTAACAAACCAGAGATAACAACTCTGTTTGTTCTAGCTCTAAGCTTCCACCCTAGCTCCTTGAATTTCTGCCTTACGTCCCCATCCCTTTTCCTACCTATGTCGTTGGTGCCTATGTGGACCACGACTTGGGGCTGCTCCCCCTCCCCCTTAAGGATCCCGAAAACACGATCCGAGACATCACGGACCCTGGCACCTGGGAGGCAACACACCAACCGCGAGTCTCTCTCGTTCCCACAGAATCTCCTATCTGTCCCCCTAACTATGGAGTCCCCAATGACTACTTGATCGGCTGAAGGGCCTGTTCTGTCCTGTATGGTTCCATGATTCTAATAAAGGTTATAAAACAACATTTATTTGGCTTTTATTTAGTTTGTATTAATGACACTCACTTTGAGATAACCCAATATATTACAATCTTGCAGTGTACCTTTTCTCATTTCAATATTAATTAACATCCTTCAAATTTCACTCTATCTATTAAAGTAGATTTATTTTAACCAATATAATTATAACCCTAGCACGACCTAAAGTGAATGGCAGCATTGAGCTTTCTGGGTTCTATAGCATAATCTTGTCCTCCTTGTCAATCTCATTAGCCAAAAGTTTCTGTATTTTCTGCTTTTGGAGCATCCCATATCACTAACATAATGTGTACACCATACACACTTCCCCTCCCCAATTTCATATTGAAAATTAAGGGAAATTTCCAATCATGATCATAAATAGTTAAAATGTCATACATTTGTTACAGCCTAGGAGACAGCCATTCACTGAGTGTATGTCATCTCTCTTATCAGTCCCAATCTCTGCTCTATCCAGTAGTCCTGCAGGTTTATTTCCTTCAAGTACCCATTTAATTTTTCTTTGAAATCCTTGAACATCACTCCTTCCATCATCCTCGTGGGCAGGTGCACATTGTCTTCTCAATTGGCAGCCTTTGGTCTGAGTGAGCATTATCCATCCCCAGCAGTAAAAAGTTGGAAAATTGCTTTGAACAGAATGTATAGGTCTATGACCTATTTGAACATAGGGTCAGTTGAGAAAATTACAATCATATCTAGTGATGAGTAATCTATTTCTCAGCTCTATCCTATTTTCATTTGTGACTCAGGTAATCTTCAGAAAACCTCCAGCTTTTATTAAAAGATACTGTGCTAATAATTTCTGAGAGCCCTTGATTCATATTGCCAGTGGTTTCTTCAAGAAGAAGTTTAATTTTTGAGAGCTCTCTTTTGAGGTTGGTGGCCACCTGTATCTACTTGCATACATTAGAAATTCTTTCAGAGTTGGGAATCTCAGTAAGAAACAGACAAACTGAATTTAAACAATAATATTACATATTAAAGCATATTACTGTAAACAAATCTTATAGGAGTGAAATTGATCTTCAGTCATATTGCAGAACAGCAATAGTGAATCACAGCCGGTTTTAAGCCCTTTTACGTTGAATTTATTGTCCACTTTGAGCTAATACCAAAAATGCTAAAGTAGCTCCAGAGTAAAGGTGAGTCACCACTGAGCTTGATGGCTTGTTTGACTGCTGTAAGTTGTATGAATCTGTGGTTCCTGACTTTCAAAATAGTATGACTAAGTTTTTGAAAATGCTTGTGGGAAAGATTGATTCTGCATTCTATCACAGCAGTAATAATTTAATGGATGGTGTTTTCACTTAACATTATTTTATGTTACAAAAGCAGAAATTCACAGGAAAACTCAGCAGGTCTGGCAGTTTCCAGGAAGCGAAAGCAGAGCTAATGTTTCATGTCCAGTGACCCTTTTTGAGAACACTGCACCCAAAACGTTAACTCTGCTTTCTCATCAAAGACACTGTCAAACCTGCTGAGATAACAAGGTGTAGAGCTGGATGAACACAGCAGGAAAGCTGACATTTCGGGTCTAGACCTGTCTTCAGCCATTTCTGATTTCACTCCTTTATCCCCATTCTCTGCCTCTGCTGTCAGTCAATCCTCTATCCATGTCCGTGCCTTGCCCTTAACACCATGGGCTGTTTATCTTATTTAGTAGCCTCCTGCATGGCACCTCGTTAAAGGCCTTCTGAATTCCAAATAGATCATGTCCACTACCTTTCCTTTGTCTAACTCATTACCTCCTCAAAGAATTCTAATAGATTTGTCAGACATGACCTCCCCTTGACAAGGCTATTATGACTCAGCCCAATTTTACCGTATGCAATAACTCCACAGAGGCCGGTATCCTGTCACCAAGTCAGCCTTTATTTACACATGAACGGTCTTTGAATCTCTTCAGAGTCAACTCTCAGAGTGTTTGTACCTCTGACACTTCCCTTTTTATCTTTCAGACAGGGATCCCTGATTAGACCAGATTAACAGTCCTAATCTGAGACCTCGTATTCTATGAGGTCCAGTTGGCTGGCCTCATTACAATCACTGCACCATGTACTTCCATGTACTCTGCAATCTCATCAATTTCACCTATAATAATGCACTCCAAAATCCTCCAGCGACCGAGGTGGGGCTAACTGGCGTATAATGTCCTGTCTTCTGCTTCCCCCCACCTTTTCAAAAATGAGTGTTACATTAGCCACTTTCCAGTCCCCTGGAACCCTTCCTAACTCCAGTGATTCCTGAAAGATCATCACCAATGCCTCTACATCTCTTAATCTATCTCCTCAAGAACTCTATGTTAGACTCCATCTTGTCTGGGTAATTTCTCCACCTTCAGTCCTTTCAGCTCCCGCAGAACCTTCTCCTGAGTGATGGCCACTATGTTCACCTCTGCCCCCTGACTCTTTTCAAGTCCTGGTACACGATTGGTGTTTTTCACTGTGGAAACCAATGCAAAGTACTATTCAGTACCTCTGCCATTTCTTTGTTCCCCATTACTACTTTTCCAGCCTCATTTTCCAGTGGTCCAGTATCCATGCTTGCCTCTCTCTTACCTTACATATATTAATAAAACTTACAGTTTTGTTTATATTACTAGCTAGCGTACCCTCATATTTGCTTTTTTAGTTATCCTCTGCTGGATTTTAGAGGCTTCCTAATCCTTACCAACCCTTACTTAATTGTAATACCATTTCAGCTGATTCAAGCTTCTCCTTCTAAAACTGCAGGGTGAATTCTATCATATTATAGACACTGTCCCCTCAGGAGTTCCTTCACTTCAGCTCCCTAATCAAATCTGCCTCATAACACATGACAAAATCCAACATTGCCTGTTCTATAGTGGGCTGTATCACAAGCTGCTCCAAAAAACCATTACGTAGATATTTCACAAATTCCTTTTCTTGAGATCTGCTATCAACCTGATTTTCCCAGTCCACCTGCATATTTATGTCCCCCATGATGATTGTACCACTGCCTTTCTTACGTGCCTTTTCTATCTCCTGATTTATTTACTTCCCCATGTCTTGACTGCTGCTAGGAGGCCTGTACACAACTCCCATTATGGTCTTTTCTCCTTTGCAGTTCCTTTACCCCTTGCAAGGCTATATCACTTCTTGCTATCGATTTAATTTGTTTCTTTGCTAACAAGGCAACCCTGCCCCCTCCGTCCATCTGCCTGTCCTTTCGATAGGGCATGTCTCCCAGCCCTGATCCCCTTGCAGCCACGTTTCAGTGATACACACAACATTGTACCCATAAGTTTAAATCTGCACTACAAGCTGATTTACGTTGTTTTGTATACTACGTGCATTTAAGTATAACACCCTCAGTCCTGCGTTGACTGATCCCCTTCTCATAGTTATCTCCTTATCTGCTGTGCCTGAAAGTTAGATTCTTGATCTTTTCCATATTCTCTCCTAATACTTGTTCTGGAAACTTTAACCTTCCCTGAGCCTTTTCCCGCCCTTTAACTCTTTGCATAATTTTCTATGTAACTGAACCCACTCTCCAAATATTTAGTTTAAAGTCATGTCCATAGCCCTAGTCATGCAATTCGCAAGGACTCCCAGCATGATTCAGGTGGAGCTTGTTTCATCTAAGCAGCTCCCTCCTTCCCCTGTATTGATGCCAATGTCCCATGAATTGTTGTTATAATACTAATGAGGTCCTTCAGACTGCCCGATTTTCAGGCATTAACGTACACTGTATGTGTTCTAAGATGTTGGGTGCAAGATCATTAGCAAAGTGACGGAAGGAATTGTCAACAGTGCTATCAAGCAGCACTCTTAAAAAAATAACTTGCTGACTGAAATAACAAGGTGTGGAGCAGGATGAACACAGCAGGCCAAGCAGCATCAGAGGAGCAGGAAAGCTGACTTTTCGGGCCGAGACCCTTCTTCAGAAATGGGGGAGGGGAAGGAGGTTCTGAAATAAATAGGGAGAGAGGGCGAGGCGGATAGAAGATGGATAGAGGAGAAGATAGGTGGAGAGGAGACAGACAGGTCAAAGAGGCGGGGATG
>NC_063346.1:59784477-59843654 GCF_021869965.1 Rhincodon typus
CATCCCCGCCTCTTTGACCTGTCTGTCTCCTCTCCACCTATCTTCTCTATCCATCTTCTATCCGCCTCCCCCTCTCTCCCTATTTATTTCAGAACACCCTTCCCCTCCCCCATTTCTGATGAAGGGTCTCGGCCCGAAACGTCAGCTTTCCTGCTCCTCTGAAGCAGCTTGGCCTGCTGTGTTCATCCAGCTCTACACCTTGTTATCTCAGATTCTCCAGCATCTGCAGTTCCTACTATCTCTGAAACAACTTGCTGACTGATTTGGTTCAGTTTTGGTTCAGTGACACCACTCAACTCCTGACCTCATTAGTGCCTTAATCCAAACATAAACAAAAGAGCTGAATTTAAGATGCGTGTCTGCTCACTACATCAAGGCTGCATTTGACTGAATGTGGCATCAAAGTTCCCTTGCAAAAATGAAGTTGCTGGGAATCACCACAAGACTCTCCATTGGTTGGAACCATTCTCAGAACAAAGGAACTTGGTTGCGATTGTTGGAGCAAACATCTCACTCCAAGGACATTTCTGCAGGAGTCCTTCGGGGTGTATCCTAGGCCCAGACATCTTCAGCTGTCTCATCACTGGCCTCCCCTCCGTGATAAGGTCAGAAGTGGAGATGTTTGCTGATGATTGAACAATGTTCAGCACCATTCGTGACTCCTCAAAAACTGATGTCATTCTTGTCCAAATACAGCAAGATGTGAACAGTATCTAGGCTGGGGCTGAAAATGACAAGCAACATATGCACCACACAAGAGGCAGACATTTGCCATTTCCAGCAAAGGAGAATTAATATTGCCCCTTGATGTTCAATGGCATTACTATTTCTGAATCCCCATAAACAACATCTTGGCAGATTACTATCAACCAGAAACCTGAACTGGACCAACACTTTGGCAGCAAGATCAGGTCAGATGCTTGGAATTCTACAATGAGTAACTCACTTCCTTTTTCCTGAATGCCTGCCCAGCATCTTCAAGGCCCAAGTCAGGAGTGTGATGGAATATTAACCACTTTTCTGGATGTTTGGAACTCCAACAAAATTCTAGAAGGTCACCACCATCCAGGACATAGCATCCCTTTTGATTGGCACCACATCCACTAACTTCAACATTCATTCCCTTCCCACCGTTGAATGGTCACACGACGTGTACCATTTAAAAGATATACTGCAGCATATCATCAAGCCTCTTTTGACAGCACCTTCCAAACCCATGACTTTTATTTCCTAGAAGGCCAAGGGGAGCGGATAGCTGGAAACACCACCACTGGCAAGATCTCTCCATGGCAAGCCATCCTGACTTGGAAATATATTGCTGTTCCTTCACTGACACTGGGTCAAAATCCTGGAACTCTCTGTCTAACAGTACTGTAGGTCTACCAATACCCTGATTGCAGTAGTCCAAGAAAGCGGTTCAGTAGCATCGTCCCAAGTGCAATTAGGGATGGACAATCAGTGTTGGCCTCATTAAGAATGCCCACATCCTTTGTGCCCCCCACCATCATATCAATTAAATTCTGTCCATGGCGAAAAACTGGTCATGCGTAATGGAGCAAGTCGAGTGGGATGATAAATTTACTACTTAATAACTACTGCCTGTTTTTCCTACTGCTTAAGATGAATTACCTCCACTCTCCCTTTGAATTCTAATCTACTTCTACATGTAATTTGTTTTGTGATATTTTATCATCAAATTTCTTCCATAGCCAAGCCAAGACTGTTAATCTATATTGAACTCTGCAGAGGGTCAGAAATAATAAATTCTCATTCATTTTTCTTTTTTCTCCTAGGTGTCATTTTGCCCCAACACTATAAAAAAATATGAGACGTCCCTCATTGTAGAGGTGAAGAACCTTGGCCTGGAAGTTCTAGTAATACCCATCATGGCACGGTAATGTTTCTTTACATTCATCATTTGTATATGGATAAAATGGGCTACGGATATAAAGTAAATGGCAACCAGAAAGCCAACAACTGATCTTCTCAGCGTGATACATTGCAAATACCACCAGTGTTTTATTTTTCTTGATGACAACTGCTGGAGCCTTGTGAAATTTGCCACCTATATCATATGGTACTGTGTAAACGTTGTTCGAGATATTCTACTGCTTCCAACATCCTTTGTCTTTGCTATGTCTTGGGCCTGTCTAGTTTCCTGATAGAGGGTATATCACCATAGAGTGTAGATCTTCCAGCACAGGAGAATTAATATTGCCCCTTGATGTTCAATGGCATTACTATTTCCGAAACCCCACAAACAACATCCTGGCAGATTACTGAGATCCTGTTCTTAGAGAGACCCTGTTCTAAGAGAGATCCTGTTCTTAGAGAGATCCTGTTCTTGGAGAACAAGAAGATCAGGCACAGTTACTAGCACCTTAAGAGTTGGTGAAGATATGTCTGCTCCCTTCAAAAGCTGGATTGGAACTCCTTGTCTCCACCAAAGATTGTGTGAGACATCAGTAGAATGGATGAAGCCAATGCAGCATGAATGTTGGTAGACAGACAGGAGGCTGGAAGAACACAGGAAGTCAGGCAGCATCTGAAGGAAAAAAGTCAACGTTTCAGGTATTGACCTTCTTCAGTTCCTTGTCTACCTTGGATTCCAGCATCTGTGGGTTTTTTTGTCTCACACAGCATGAACATTAACTCCTTCAAAACCATCACCTTTTGCAACATCCTGTACGGAGTTGGTTAACCAGTTAGAAGAAGAACTTGGAAATGAGAAAAATCTCAATCTCATTGAAAATGAAAATGGGGCTGGTCTTATTACAGAATGTTAATCCACAATGCCAATTTTACATCTTTTAGGCTAGGTTTAAATGTATTCGAAAAAGTCCAGTGATTCATGGCAAACAACTATATTCTATCGCAAACAAAAACAGAAATTGCTGGAGAAACTCAGCAGGTCTGGCAGCGTCTGTGGAGGGAAAGCAGAAATAATGTTTCAGGTCCAGTGACCTTTCTTCAGAACTATATTCCATTACCAGACTCCAGTGGATTCCTGGTACATTACGTACAGCAGGTTCAAAGGAAGAGAATATAGTTGTTCTTAATGCTGCCTTTGTGATCAGGAATAGGGATGTTGCAGGGAATACTGCAGGAAGTAATTCAAATCAGGCTGTGAATTTCAGTGAGGTTGCTTTGAAGTTGCCTATTCTGAAAAAGTTTGGAATTCAGTGTGCTGAACTTGAACCCAGCATGCAATTAACAACAGGGTCAGAGTCATCTGGAAGAAGATGGTAGAAAGAGTCAGTCTGAATCTGGGAACAATGGAGGATGAAATTTCCTCAATTCTGAAAAGTTGTTATGGAAGATGTGTCAACATTTTATTGCACTGATCAATATCACTTTGTATTTGAACAGCATGGTTGTCATAACAGGATACATATAGTAATACCATGAAGGTGCATTGTGGAAAATTAGGCTTGTTCAGACAGTGTAGGACTTCAGGTGGAAATATGGAGATAAACCTGCTACAGGGGAAAATCCTGCCTCAACAGTTATACAAATGCAATAAACTTAGGCACAATTTTAGGGTTAGCCATGATCTGTTTATCTCTTGACATTCATTTCTTCTTGATAGACATGTAATTGAATGTTTTATTTAAGGCAGCACAGTTCTTTGTGCAGTAGTGCCTTCAGACAAAGCAGACCATATGTCTCTAATTGACACTCTAGATTACTGCTAATCCTTTTTGCTTCACCATGTAATTAACAGATGGTAAAGCTTACATGTTACTGTAGGTATCTCACAATGACTGACTAACTTGGTACCAGCTTTTAACAACTTCTGTTTGACAGATGCATTGTTCCCAATGTGGAGGTGGTTAACCAACAGATGGACCTTGGACGCTGCTTTGTCAAGCACCCTTATGAATGCATGATAAAACTTCAGAATACCAATGATCTTCCAGCATGTTATGGACTAATTCCACAGGTTAGTCCTAATTGAAATGAATAGTTACTGGTTTGATTATGTCAGAGAGGCTATTTTTTAATTAATAAGGAAAAGGCCATAGGTTGTTGAGTACAGGGGGTGCACGAGAAATGGCCATTATTGGCTAGATGGCCTATTGCAGCAATGCATAAAAATTCACTGGTTCACAGGATGACAGGCAGCTTTCATTCTCTCAAGCGACTGCCTTCAGAGTGCACACTGCCTCAGTGAGCTCATCTCAGGGAGAAGCTTGATGAAGATCCAAAACTGGTCTGCAAGCCATTAACTGTTGCTCTCACTCTTCTCACATAGTCAACCATAGTGCTGTATGTGGAATTTGAGAAAGCTTTTGATGAAGTCCCATCTAGGAGGTTTTAAACAAAATTAAAGTGTGTATGCTATGCCATACTCAGTCAAACACAAACTTGATGTCAGGGACATTGCTTTCATCTCACCTTTGGATGTTAGGTATTTTGTTTATGTTTGAACAAGGCTGTAATGAGGTCAGGAGCTGAGTCGCCCTGCAGAATCTAAGCTGAGTGTCAATGAGCAGGTTATTGTTAAGTAAGTGGTACTTGATTGTGCTGTTGTTCACACCAGCCAGCATTTTACTGAGATCGAGCATAGACTGATGGGACAGTAATTAGCTGGGTTGGATTTCATAGATCTCATAGAATCCCTACAGTGTGGAAACAGGCCCTTTGGCCCAACAAGTCCACACTGACCCTCAGAGCATCCCACCCACACCCAACCCCAAAAACCACCCAATCTTCATATCCCTGAACACTATGGGCAATTTAGCATGGCTAATCCACCTAGCCTGCACATCTTTGGACTGTGGGAGGAAACTGGAGCACACAGACACGTGGAGAATGTGCAAATTCCACACAGACAGTCACCCGAGGGTGGAATTGAACCTGGGTCCCTGGCGCTGTGAGGCAGCAGTGCTAACCACTGAGCCACCGTGCCACCCCATATTTTCTCAGCATCCTGTTCTCAGACGAACGAGACTTCATTTCAAAACGTCATTTGGATTTGTCCTGCTTGTTGTGTACAAGGTACACCTGGGCAATTTTCTACATGGTCTGGTGGATACCAGTGTTGTAACTGTCCTAGAACAGCTTGGCTAGGTTGGAAGCAAGTTCTGGAGCACAAGATTTCAGCATTATTACTGGAATGAGGTCAGGGCCCATTGCCTTTGCTGTATTCATTACCTCCAGCCAATTCTTGATATCAGAGGGAGTGAATCAAATTGGAGTCTTGCTGGCAGCAAAGTGATGTTGTGTATTTCAAATAATTAAGTGCCTTGACTGTCCTTGTTCCCTTCACCAGATTACACCCAATATTTTTTGCATACAGTTCCTGATGACTTTGCGACATTACAGGAAGTTTTTGAACAGTGGGATATTGAAGGTTATGACTGTAATTTCTGAGGAACGGAACTGAATTTAACATTAATAGAGAAGAGAACATTGCAAAGTCAATGAAGCATAAGTATGAGGGCAATTTGATTTGGGCTGGCTGTGCAGATATCCAAAGTGTGTTCCTGAATATTAAACAGTAGGTGGTATGGTGGAGTTTGAGTAGTTCTGTATGAGTTCCCAGTCTCACTGAAGTGAATGGGCCTTGACAAGGATCCGGATCTAGCAAGTTTGAGTCACCAAGCCTGAATTCAGGCCCCACTAAATAATTAGCTGAAGAATGAAACTGGCAGACACGTGTAAGATAGGTGACCTATTAGCTAGAGAATGGTGCATGGAATTGAGATGCTACATTTTCTAGCAACAAAACTGAAATGAAAAGTACTATTCACCAAAAAAAAGTATTTCATAAATTAAACCTAATGCTGATATTTCTGAAAGGAAAAAAAAAATTGCAAAATTTGGCAACCAACACTGATAATAAAAAAAACTATAATTGAAGCCAGAAAGACGAACCACTCTGATTACGTTTGTGGATTGGTATCTAAGTATGTATCAGCAGTATCTGTCCAGCTGCTGATTGCTTTCCTACCAATGAATAGTTCTAAACTAAGAATAGAAGCTAAAGGAATTTTGTTCATAAAAACCAATCAGAATTTGAAGCTAAAGCCAGTCAGGTTCAAGGACTTAGATGGGCAGACGTCTAGCACACTGACATCAATTCATTTATTTAAATTTCATATAAACATGAGAGTATGATTTGCGGTTAAAATAAGACTATGATTTGAAGTTTGCTGTTTGTGACTGTCTGAATCCTCAGCATTATCATTTTTCTAAAGTGCCACTGCCCACTTGTTCCCATAGTTGAATTTATGCTTAAAATATTGCTGTGATTTTTGTTGTGTCCTCACAAATCATTTTTTCATTTATGCAGGGATGCATATTTAACTTAAAAACTATTTATGAAAATTAATGCACATTCCCTAAAGCTGCCAATAATGAACTGTTTGTAACAAGTTGCCAGTAATGAGCTCCCAGTTGTGCTCACTGTGGCTGAAATACCACTGAATAGTCCCAAAGGTAGCTGCAATTAAGTGGCTCTGATAATGAAATGCTAGTGATTTTTGTAAAGCTAAGTAGAATTCTATAAAATTAATTCTCACCGAATACATTGAACAGATTGAAAATTAAACTCTTGGATTTTGGGTACTGGTGTTTTCAACAAATTTGTGAATCCCTTGCATCTAATAAACTGCTCCAGTATAGATGTTATGAGGATGGGCCTTTGCTATGAGCTAGAACCTAGCTTCTCTTTATTTTAGTGTCCAGAATAGAATAGAATCCCTACAGTGTGGAAACAGGCCATTCTGCCCAACTAGTCCACTGCCCCTCTGAAGAGCATCCCACCCCAACTCATTCCCCTACCCCTGCATTTCCACTTGTCTAACCCACCTAACCAAAACAACCCTGGACACCACGGGCAATTTAGCATGGCCAGTCCACCTAACCTGCCCATCTTTGGACTGTGGGAAGAAACCAGAGCACCCAGAGGAAACCCATGCAGACACAGGGAGAATGTGCAAACTCCACACAGGCAGTTGCCCGAGGGTGGAATTGAACCCGGGTCCCTGGTGCTGTGAGGCAGCAGTGCTAACCACTGAGCCACCGTGCTGTTCAGTAAGATCATTTGCACAGCGTTCTGTTTTATGTCTCCTCTGGCAAAATAAAATCATAATATATAGGAGCAGAATTAGGCCTATTTGTCGTATAGAATTTGTTCCATCATTCAATCATGGCTGATATGTTTCTCAACACCATTCTCCTGGCTTCTCCCCGTAATTCTTGATCTCTTTATACTAATCAAGAACCTAGCCATCTCTGTCTTAAATACACTCAATGGCTTGGCCTCCACAACCTTCTGTGGCAATGAATTCCACAGACTCACCACCGTCTGGCTGAAGAATTTCCTCCTCAACTCAGTTCTGAAGGGTCATCCCTTCACACTAAGGCTGTTCCTTCTGGTCCTCATCTCTCCTACAAGTGGAAACATCTCTACAACCATTATATCCAAGCGTCTCAGTATTCTGTCAGTTAAACTCTATCTAGTCAGACCCAGAGTTCTCAACCGTTCCTCATATGACAAGCCCTTCATCCCCAGGATCATTCTTGTAAACCTCCTCTGGACCCCTTCTAAGGCCAGCTCTTCCTTCCTGAGAAACAGAGCCCAAAACTGCGCACAATATTCCACATGCTGTCTGAACAAACGTTATTACAACCTCAGAAGTACATTTCTGCTGTTGTATTCTAGCCATCTTGAAATGAATGCTGACATTGTATTTGCCTTCCTAACTACCAGTTGAACCTGCATGTTAAACTTAGGAGGATCCTGAACTAGGACTCCCAAGACCCTTTGTGCTCCAGCCTTTCCCCATTTAGAAAATTATCTATACCTCCACTCTTCCTAGCAAAGTGCATAACCCTGCCCCCTTTGTTCGTCTGCCTGTCTTTTCAATGTGTATCCTTGGATATTTAGTTCTGAGCCCTAATTTCCTTGCAGCCACCTTTCTGTGATTCCCATAACATTGTATCCATAAATTTCCAATTGCTATTCAAGCTCATTCACTTTTTTTCGAGTATTGCGCACAATGCCTTCAGTCCTGCATTGACTGCCACCCCTTCTCATAATTGTCCCCTCATCTGCTATGCCTGAAGTTAGATTCCTGACCCTTTCCATGCTGTCTGTCCTATTACTTATTCTAGAAACTTTAATAACCTCTGCTGAGCCCTCCCCACCTTCCACTTTTTCTATAATTTTCCCTGCAACTGAATCCATCTCCCCACTATTTAGTTTAAATCCCTACCCACAGCCCTAGTTATCCAATTTGCCAGGACTCAGGTCCTGGCATGATTCAAGTGGAGCCTGTCTCATCAGAACAGCTCCTTCCTTCTACAGAACTGGTGCCAATCTCTCACTAATTCAAACCCGTTTCTCCCACACCAATCTTTGAGCCATGTGTTTACTTTTTTAATCTTGTTGACCCTGTGCCAATTAGCTTGTGGTTCAGGTAGTAATCCGGTAGTAATACCTTTTTGATTCAGCTTTTCAATTTAGCCACTAGCTGCTCATATTCCCTCAGCAGAACCTCTTTCCTCTTTCTACCTATATCTTTGGTACCTACATGGACCATGGCAATTGGATCTTTCCCCTCCCACTCCAAGTTTCTCTGCAGTCCAGTTGAAATATCCTGAACCTGGGCACCAGGCAGGCAACACAGCCTTCAGGACTCTTGATCCTGTCTAAAAAGAACAGTGCCTGTTCTCTTGACTATATTATCCTTGATTACGTCAATAATAGTTTTGTGGTTAAATGCATGGTTATGTTTAAAGATGGAACAGAATTTACCTGTTTCAGAAATTGTTTTAGAACAACTTTGTGTTTAAACATATGGGCCCACAAGGATAAGATCATGCAATTGGACCTTTTGGATCTGGAATCTGGACTTATAAATTCAGACTGATGGAATGAAATTCTCCTGAATGAGCTAATGTATGGAATCATTTTGGACAAACTCAATCCAGTTCTTATACAAGCATGCACAAAACAAGTCAGAATTGACAGTCTTACTTAGAGAAGCCACTCTTAGGTGTACCTGCATGCTATCTGAATATTTTTCACACCCAGCACTCAGAATCTTCACCTTGCTGAACAAAAGGGTTAACAAAAAGTAGATTCATTCAGTCCCAGAAGGTGAACACAGTAGAACCTGCGGTGAATGATGCATACTGGTCCAACTTGTCTTGTATACTTCAAAATTGAGCTCTAGACCAATGAGTGCATTTATTTCCAAGTGGTACTGTGTTTTTTTTACAGTTTGTTTTCCCCTAGGGCGTGAGATGCTGCTCAGTCTTGTGACAGGTTTTTAAAAAGAAATACATTCATGAAATGTGGCCTTCTCAGCATGGCTCAGTGTTTATTGCCCATTCACCCAAAAAGGTGATTTTGAGCTGCCTTTCTGAAATGCTGCTGTTCATGTGTATAGTTGCTTCCATAGTACTGTTAGGGAGAGGGCTCTTGGATTTTGACCAGAGACAATTAAAGAACTGCAAGTATAAAAATCTAAATTAAGATGCATGTGCTTTGGGCAGACATTGGCGATATTGACATTCCTGTGCATCTGTTGCCATTATGTGATGGAAGCTACAGGTTTTGGGGTGCTGCTGAAGTAGACTTGCAAGTATATCTTGAAAATGCTGCATTGTGTCTTTCAGCACTCTGCATTAATTTATTGGGTGGTATTGGAACATATATTTAACTCTAACTGTAACCTTTCTTGTGTTTGCTGCTTCTTTTCTCAGGATTTGGATAAACAACATGGCATACTTTATTCCAGCTCTGAACCATATGGAATTATTGAGGCCTGTTCCACTGCAGAGATCCCTTTAGTAGTGGAGCCACAACATCTTGGAGAACTGAATACAGAAGTATACGTTGCCTTATTTGGAAAAAGTCAATTTCCTCTTGTGAGTTTTTTTCTGTAAACAGCAAATTTAAGTGTGTTGAATTTGAATGGGAATTGGTTCTGTTTTTCTGGAGGCAATGACTATACAGCAACTGTATATATGTACGGATAGGATCAGTCACATTGGCATAGCCATAAACTGTTCAATTGCAGCATATGACTTTGCCAATGTAGTTTCAACTTGTACATCGAACAAAAGTAGTGGATTTACAACTAAGAAAATGGGCTAGGAAGCAAAGTTGGTTTGCAGCAAAGCAAGCATATGAATTCGCATAACTTTGGTAAATGTTTTATACCATAATTCTGTCCCCCAAGTGATATTGCTATCGAACACCTTCCTCTGTATCTGCTGATGTAATTTACGTCACCATTCTTTTCCTTCTTCCTCTTGTAAGGATGCTGACGCTTGCTGGGCCACAGATTCATCACCACTTACTGTACTTCTGATGGCTCAGCTGAATGACTATTATGTTAAACCTATCCAACAAGTACTGACAGGCTTTTATTCACCCATTCCCTGTGATTAAATGCTGCTACTGGCTGAGATCAGAGAAGCGAGATAGCATTAAACTTACGGCTGTTTGTTGCTCAATGCTGCAGCACTTGGTGCATTCACCCACTAGACCAATGGGACAGCCAAATAAATTAGTGCAAATTTAAAGTAATTTTACAGAAGAAGGCTGCAGTCTCTCATATTAACATTGTAAAATGTTGAATTAAGAAGGGTTTGTTTTAATGGTTATTTTTTCCTCCCATGGAGCTCTAATACATGATTCTTTGTAGGTAGCGGGCCAAAATGTTAAGGTTGCTAAAAGAAAATTGCATACAGGATCCAAGATCTTATTCAGGACATAGAGCAGAAGTAAGGAAATTGTACCATACCTTTATAACTCACTGGTTAGGCCTGAGCTGGAGTATCGTGCCTAGTTCTGGGCACAGTGTTTTGAGAATGAGAGACTTGAGTTGTGTGGAAAGACAGCAGAATCTAGGATCATTTTCTGTAGTGCAGGGAAGATTGAACAAAAATGTTCAAAATTATAACTGGTTTGAATAGATTAGATAACGGGATATTGTTTCCACTAGTAAAAAGGTCAGTAACTGGACGAAGCAGCCTACAGACAATTGGCCAAAAAAAAGAGACAAGTTAATGAAAACAATTTTTATGCCGCGAGTTGTCATAATCTGAACCAAAATTGATGGTGGATGTAGATCCAGTTAGTGCTTTCAGGAACAATTTGCAAAATATAAAGAAAAGATAATGCAGGACTACGGAGAAAGAGCTGCAAAAAGGGACCTGCAGGTTCTCCTCCATGTCACACGCTAACCTGACTTGAAACTATATCACTGTTACTTCATTGTAGCTGGGCTAAAATCCTAGAATTCCCTTACTAATAGTATTGTGACATTCCCACCCCACATGGATTGCAACAGTTTGAGAAAGGAGCTCCCCACCACTCTCTCAAGGTTTTCAGGGATTAGTAACTGCTGACCTAGTCAAAGATGCCCACATTCCTTGAAAGAATAGCAGAAGATTGGCTCTTTCCAGGAACCATCACAAAAATGATGGGCTGAGTGGTCTTCTGAGGTGTATGAATCGGTGATCAATATTCTAAGTCAAAAAGACATACATTGAACATAAAAATTGGCATGAATAGGCCACTCAGGCTGTCAAACCTGTCCCACCATTCTGCAATATCATGGCTGATCTGCCGAAGGCCTCAACTCCTCGGTTGTGCCAGCTCCTCAGAGTCCTCAATGTATCGATATTTCAAAACTCTATCTACCTCATCCTCAATACTTACAGTGCTGTAGCCTCCACAACCCCCTGGTTCAGAGAATTCCAGACATTCACTACCCTCTGGTTTAAGAAATTCCTTTGCACCCCAATTTTAAATGAGTGACTCCTTATTCTGTAACTATGTTCCCTAGTTTGCGATTCCTCCAACAGTGAAAACGATCTTCTCAACATCCACCCTATCAGGTCCCCTTAGAATCTTGTGTGTTTCAATAAGATCGCCCCGCATTTTCTTAAACTCTACCTAATCTGTTTAACCATTCTTGATAAGTCAACCCCTGCATCCCAAGAATCAGACTAGTGAATTTCTTTTGAACTAACTCCAGTGCCAGTATATCCCTTCATAAACATGATGACCAAGACTGTACTCAGTACTCCAAGTGAGATCTCACCATTACCCTGCACAGTTATAACAAGATTTACCTATTTTTATACTCCAAACCCCAAGCAATAAAGTCCAAAATTCTGTATGCCTTCTTAATTATTTGCTGCACCTGAATGCTAACATTTCATATTTCATGCACAAGCACACTTAGATCCCTCTGCACTGCACTTTGTTGGAATCTCTTCAATTGAATAATAATCTTTCTTTTGAATCTTCCAACCAAAGTGTGAGACCTCAAGCACACTTAGATCCCTCTGCACTGCACTTTGTTGGAATCTCTTCAATTGAATAATAATCTTTCTTTTGAATCTTCCAACCAAAGTGTGAGACCTCAAGCTTTCCTATATTAAACCTTATCTGCCAAGTTTTTCTCACTCACTCAACCTATCTATATCCCCTTGCAGATTCTTTATAGCATACTTCCCCACCTATTTTTGTATTGTTAGCAAATTTGGATACATCACACTCTTCTACCCTCCTCAATTTAATAATATAGATATTAAATAATTGAGGCCCTAGGACAGATCCTTATGACTTTAAAGTCTTTTCTGCAGGCCATCTGCCTTCAGTCCTGTTATTTTTACAAATACTTTGTCCGCCATGAAAGGTATTTCCTCCTTGGACTTTGGGCTTTCTCTGTTACCTCTGGAATATTTATGGTATCCTCCACTTTGAGGACGGATGCAAAATATTGGTTTAAGTTATTTGCCATTTCCCTGCTCCCTGTTCTTGACTCTCCAGTCATATCCTCCAAGGTTCCCACACACCTTAACTACTCTTTTCCATTTTATATTCCCACAGAACCTCTTTTGTTTTTTTTATATATCTCTTGTCAATTTACTTTCATTATCAATTTTTTTACCTTTTCATTAGTTTTTTAGCCACCCCTGCTGGTTTTTAAAAGAGTCCTAATCTTCTAGCGTACCAATAGATTTTGCTGCTTTGTATGCTTTACCTTTTGATTGGATGTTCTTCTTGAATGCCTTGTTAACCACAGGTGGTTCATCCTTCTCATTGAGTTCTTCTTTTTGACCAGAGTAAGTGTTTCCTGAGTGTTACAGAATATCTGCTTAAATGTTTGTCACTGCTCATTTACTAACCTTCTCCTTAGTCAATTTTCCTAGCCTGCTTTAGCCAAAGTTTCTTCACATCACCATAATTGTCCCTGTTTAAGTTGAAAACACAAGTTTGAAACCCAAATTATTTTCCTTCAATTGAAAGCCTACCATGATGTGATTACTACACTGCTGGAGGATCCGTAACTATGAGATCTCTTCTTCATCCTACTCCATTACATATTACTAGATCTAAAATAGACTGTTTCTGGGTCGGCAATCAATATCAGTCATGCGTTAGTTATTCAACCATTCCATTGTGTTAGTGAAGCTTACTACCCACTATGATTGGTGGATTTCTAAGGTACCGAAATTTGAAAGAGGACTAAGATTTGCACAGAAGCCATTATTTTTCCTACAGTTTGGTTATCAAATAAAAAGCTTCAGACACACAACTTTAGAGTCATAGAGATGTACGGAATGGAAACAGACCATTCAGTCCAACTCAACCATGCCAAACAGACTAAATAAATCTAATCTCATTTGCCACCATTTGGCCCATATGTCTGTAAAACCTTCTTACTCATATATCCATGCAGATGCCTGTTAAATGTTGTAATTGTACGATCATCCTCCACTGCTTCCTCTGTAGCTCATTCCATACACGCACCACCCTCTGTGTGGAAATGTTGCACCTTAGGTCCCTTTTAAATCTTTTCCCTCTCACCTTAAACCTATGCCCTCTAAGTTTGGACACCCCCACCCCAGGGAAAAGACCTTGTCTATTTAACCTATCCATGCCCGTCATGATTTTATAAACTTCTATAAGGTCAGGTCTCAGCCTCTGACGCTCCGGGGAAAATAGACCCAGCCTCTACAGCCCACAGCCCAAATCCTCCAACCCTGGCAACATCCTTGCAAATCTTTTCTGAACCCTTTCATGTTTCACAACATCCTTCCTATAGCACAGAGACCAGAATTGCATGCAATATTCCAAAAGTGGCCTAACCAATGTCCAGCCGCAACATAACCTCCCAACTCCTACTATTGAAGATAATTTTCTATTTGGTAAAATATTTGCATTAGAATGTTTTTCTCAAGCCGCCATATGTTTGTGTCATCATAAATCTGGATTTAATAGTTGTAAATCTGAATTGGAAAGTTGCTCATATCACTCTGCTCTTCAAGAAGGATGACAGAGGGAAACCAGAGAATTACAGGTCAGTTAGCCTGACATCTATGGTGAGGAAATTGTTAGATGTATAAGCAAGGATAAGGTAACTGATCACCTCGAAAAATTTCAGCTGATCAGGGACAGTCAGCACGGATTCATGAAGGGTACATCATGGCTGACAAACCTCATCGAGATTTTGGAAGAGGTGACGAAGGTGGTAGACAGATGTTATTTATACGGACATCTAGAAGGTTTTTAATAAAGCCCCACGCAAGTGACTGTTAGCTAAGGTGGAAGCCCATGGAATTAAGGGCAAATTACTGACATGGATAGGAAATTGGTTGAGTCACAGGAAAGAGTTGGAATAATGGGTAAGTAATCAAGCTGGCAGGAGGTGACTAGTGACGTCATGCAGGGATCTGTGTTGGGGCTCGCTTATTCACAATATTCATTCACAACTTTGCTAATCGCATTAAAAAGTCAAATATCCAAAATTGGTAATGACACAAAATTGGGCAACATTATTGACAATGTTGACAACAACATAAAATTACAACAGGATATTGATAGATTAGGTGAATGGGAAAAGTTATGGCAGATGGATTTTAATATAAGCAAGTGTGAGGTTATCCATTTTAGATCAAAAAAGCGTATTTTTTTAGAAGGCACAAAGTTAAATATAGTTGATGTTAAATGGGATTTGCGGACACAGGTACATAACTGTTTACAATGCCATGAGCAGGTGCAGAAAATAATCAAGAAGGCTAATGGAATGCTAGCTTTCGTATCTAAAGGACTGGAATTTTTTTCTTTACTCATTCATGGGATGAGGGTGTCGCTGGCTAGGCCAGCATTTATTGCATGTAGGGATGTGGACATTATGCTGGACTTGTACAAAACCCTAGTTAGACCCCACTTGGAGTACTGTGAACAGATCTGGGGTACCACATCTTAGGAAGGATGTTTTGGCCCTGGAGGGAGTTCAATGCAGGTTTACCAGGATGATACCTGGACCTCAGGGGTTGTTATGAAGAGAGATTTGACAAATTAGGTCCTTATTCTCTCGAATTTAGAAGGTTCAGGGGTGATCTAATTGATATCTTCGGTATATTAACAGGGAAAGACAGAATCATAGAATCCCTACGGTGTGGAAGGAGCCCATTCAGCCCATTGAGTCTGCACTGACCCTCCGAAGTGGATCCCACCCAGACCCAGATCTCTACCACTCATTCACCATGGCTAACCCACCTAGCCTGCACATCCCTGGACACTGCAGACAATTTGGAAAGACTGAAATGCCTAACCTGCTCATCATCAGTGGTTAGCACTGCTGCCTCACAGCGTCAGTGACCCGGGTTCGATTCCAACCTTGAGTGAGTGTAGAGTTTTCACATTCTCCCCGTGTTTGTGTGGGTTTCCTCCCACAATGCAAAGATGTGCAGGCTAGGTGGATTGGCCATGTTAAATTGCCCATAGTGTTCAGGGATGTGTAGATTAGGTGGGTTACAGGGGGATTGGTCTGGGTGGGATGCTCTGAGAGTCGGTGTGGACTTGTTGGGCCAGTTGGGCTGAAGGGCCAGTTTCCACACTGTAGGGATTCTATGATTCTTTTGACTGTGGGAGGAAAACCGAGCATCTGGCGGAAACCCTGAGGCTGGAATCAAACCCAGGTCCTTGGCACTGTGAGGCAACAGTGCTAGCCACTGAGCCACCGTGCTGCGCATCAGGGTAGATAAAAATAAACTATTTCCACCAGTTGATGATTTTAGAACCGGGGACATGGTCTAAGAATTAGGGCCAGGCCATTCAGGAGAGATGTTAGAAAGCACTCCCACACACAAAGAACAGTGGAGGTTTGGAACTCTTTTTCTCAAAAGGTGGTTGATGCTAATTCAGTTGTTAAATTTAAATCAAAGTTGATCCATTTTTATTAAGCAAGAGTATCAAGGGATATGGGCGTGAGGAATGCTTGAGGGGCTGAATGGCCTACGACTGTTCCTGTGTTCCTAAATATATTGAGCAAGATTGCAAATTTATTATTGAAATATAGCTTTAAAATTCCTCTGAAAATCATGACCAAATGCCATCTTGCCACAATATTTACACTGCGTAATGCCTTCCTGGTAGATTTATGAACTGCAAAGACTGGAAATACTTTGGATCAGTATTTCAATTCTGGGAATGGAGTAGCTGCAAATTTCTAGTCAAAAGTCCTTGACTTGAAATGTTGTTCAGAATTTTACCAACCCTTTGAAGAGAGGCTGGGAGGTGGGAAGGATGGTCAGGTGATAGTGGAAGGTGTCAGGAGGGAACTGTACATGTGTTCCCACCGCCAGGGGATAGTCCCAGCAGCAGGAATCACAGTGGATCACTCATCCATTCAGCATGTGGCCAGTTAATCAACTGATTTACTCAGAGACAGCAATTTTATACCCCATCAGAATTTTATTGTGTTGGAATGTCCCCATGCCACCCAACACCAGGTTGAGTTGGCCAACTTCATCAAGGTGGCTTCCTGGTATGGTAGTGATTTCAGAGGTGGTCTGAGGCTTATTACTTATTACTATTCTTCAAGCCCTTCAGCATCCAGTCATCTTCAATTTTACTATTTGTTGTTCATGCACCTTAGCAGAAAGCCAATAGTTAGGACCAATTAAAGCTCTAAACAAAAACTCAAAATGCTGGAAATTCGCAGCAGGTCAGGCAGCATTTGTGGGGAAAGGAAAAAAAGTTAATGGGCTGAATTTTCCCAGTCATGTTTGGAGGTGTGGTGGACCGGAAAGATAGTGGGGAGCCACGTCAGGAGAGACTGCCTACCCTGTGAAGCCAGCCTAGGCAAACCAAGCTGAAGACTTCATTTCCCAAAGAGAAGCTTCAAGTGGGAAAGGCCACAACCAGGCTCCAATAATTCCTATCGCAGAGGTTTCTTCTTTGATGTGAGGGGCTCGCTGTGTTTGGCCCTTTGAAATTTTGACTTAAATTTTCCCTTCTGAGCTGCCATTATATTGAAAGATCTTAATGGTCCCTAGACCAGTGCTTCCCAGACATTTTTCTGCTTTGACCCCATTTAAATGCTTCACACTCACTGTGATCCTACATTGAAAGTTGGCTTGGGAAGAGTTGTTGAGTGATGTGGTGATTCAAACTGCAAGGACAAAAGTGAATCGAAACACCGTTGATCTTGCTAACTCTGTTGCTGTCAGTGATCAGTCCACAGGGTTCTCTGGGTTAGGTTACACCCAATGCCATGTACATTTAAAGTGACCCCAGGGCCTGCCAGGTCTGACTATCTGCTCCACAGCCATCATTACTGCCCTGGAGCTCAAGACCCTACTTGCGTGACCCTACTGGTTCTGCAAACCCATTGAAGGTTGCAAAACTCAGTTTTGTTTTTAATCTTTATCTCAAACTGCCCCAGAAATGCCCATCTCACCTAGTGGGACAGTTGACCCTCTTGAATCATTGATCCTTTGATTCATCATCACAGTCATCTCCATAGCCAGCTATTCGACTCTCATTTCCTGCTCCTGTGGCCTCTTTTTGTTCTCTAAGACATGCTGTGCTCCAACGGGAATGCCTTCTGGAGCACTCATGTCTGGGAGCAAATGGTATATGCAAAAGTCTTCATGTGTGCAAAATATCCTTCGGCTCTTGTCACATCCCATAAACCTTTCCAATTACAAAGAGCACTGAGGAGCACTTGTATATCCCCACAAATGAGCCAGAAGGCCTGGATTCAAGTTTTACCAGCCCAGAAGTATGTCATAACACTAAACAAGTTGGTCTAACTACAAAAAAAGAATCTTGGGGCTCTGGTGGTGTTGTGGTGTTACTCCTACCTCTGAACTAGAAATCCTGGGTTCAGGTCCCACCTGCTCCAGAGGTGTCTCTGGATAGGTTGATCAGAAATATCTAGCGCTTGGACAATCATAGCAAAGGCCAGAAGAAACCAGCCAGCAATTAACCTGTTAGTAGTTCATAATTGCTTTATATCAGAGTGATTGGTGGGTTGGAGGAGAGGCCCTTTCCTACTGCTGAATGTTTAATCAGCTGCATGAATTAAGAGAGCCATTACCAGTTGCTGTGAAGTTGACCCTGTGACAGTGAATCTTCATGTATCTAGCACCTTCCAGGTTGGAGTTGGAGGTATTTGTAGCAACCAATGTTTTTCCAAACACAGATGACAATTTAATTTATTGGCTGCAATGTGGAGCTCCAAAATAACATTGTATATTAATTGATGTCATGATCTACCTGCTTTCGATATTTCTGATGAACATTAACTGCGTGTGTGCTGGGCACTGCAGATGTTCTTTGGAACTGTTAAAGTGCTCATAATGTCCAGCATAAAGGTACTAACAAACCCCTTTCTTTTTCAATATTTCTGTAACAGTCTCAGCGGTGATTGCTTAATAGCCGGATTTCAGATTTATTACTCTACTGATGGTCGTAAGGAACTTTGTTTCCTTGTTCCACTGTACAACATTGAACAGACGTAAAAATAGAAAATAAAAGGTATCTTATGGTGCAGTGGTAGTGAGCTCAGAGGCTTGAGGTCAAGACCCATGTATTCCAGAGATGTGTATTAACATCACTAGACAGGTTGATTAGAAAGTAGTTACAAACAGAAAGTACCAAAATCTAGCAATAAGCCTATCAGCATCTAAGAGATGACAATTTTGGATTTTTAATTGAGAACATTCTTTGAAGTCAAGGAAATAAAGTGCTGTAGGTGACATCTTGGCCTTTGCTGATGCAGATCAGCCAGCTGTGTATTTCAAAGATTTTCTGTCTTCTATTTCAAATTTCAAACATTTTCAGTTTTCCTATAATGTGTTGGAATCATGCTGTGGACATACTATTTGGTTTTAACATATTTTCTATTTGATCATTTTCACCTTTCTTAGACTTAGATGCATAGAATTTCTGGTACATTCATTGCTGAGCAAGTACTTTGAAGTTACCTCTTGCACATCCTTAATGGTTCCTTAATCTTGGTGAGAGGCACCAATGACAAGGATACTATTTACCGTCAATCCTTAAGAGCTGAAATTTCTCATTCTAAAGCCCAGGTTTATACTTTTTTTTTAAAAAGGAAGCAGACAGCATTGTTGTATCCCTAGCTCTCAGTCACTGGCGACTGCTATGCCTTGTGTCTAAGTCCTTTATGTCTTGTTCTTAGCTTCTGCAGTTACCTGACTGCTTGCTAGGCAATTGTCGCAGGCCACAATGTAGGATTCTTTGATTCTTTGCCTCATTTTATGGTAGTCTGTGCCTCAATTTCTAACAGTACCTAAAACAGCTAACAAAATTGGCTCTTATCTCATCTGACCTCAGTACTTGGACTGCCTTCCTTCACTCTCCCTTTTGACCTTTTTCCTCTCCACTTTCTTCTCTATCCCTTTTATGATATCCCTAACTTCTTCTGTAAGTCAGTGAGGGATCTATCTTGTTTACTGAAACTCACCAGTAGTAATCAGTTCTTTCTCTACCACACAGCCTGTGATTTAGTATGCTCGTTGCCATTGGTGTGCTACTGTTACTGCTTATGATCAGATGCTCTGTAAAACAGTGATCTTTTACGCTCAGTAATATAGTGTGATTCATTGCTGTGTCAGTACATCATTGTTTGCAATCTGTTAATTTCCGTATAACTCACTTTCTGTGATTTATTATCGCCTGTGTAGATGACTGCCTGTGAACACTAAAATCCAGTATAATTCAGCTATAATCCTGTCATTTTACATCCTCTTTAATATTCTGCTGTAATCTGTTATCTTCGTTGTATTTCAAATATAAGGATATAGTAGTAACTCAACTTTAGCAAAGCATTAAACTAAATTAGCCTGTTAATTTGTTTACTGGAATCAGAATAAGTGAGCATGAAATCTACTGATGAATGTAAAGACTCCACTGTTTCATCAAACTTCTTCATGGCTCATCGTAGCTTCAACTCCACTTTCCTGCCCGCACTCCATAATCCTTCAACCCATGACAAATGAAAAATCTGCCTCTCTTCTTCTGAAATTTATTCAATATCCTGGCATCCACCACTCGCTGGCATAGTAAATTCCACAACCCTTTGAGAAAAGTAATTTCTTCTCATCTCTATTTTAAATCTGCTTTCCCTTATCCAAAAACTCTGGCTTCTTGATCCAGATTGCTCAACATGAGGAAACATCATCTCTATGTCTACTTTGTCAATCTCCTTTAATATTTTATATACCTCAAATAGATCTCCTGTTATTCCTCTAAATTCTAGAGAGTATAGGCTGAAACTGCTCATCTCTGGAATCAATCTAGTGAATCTCCTCTGAACTGCGTTCCATGCAACTATATACCTCTTCAAGTAAGGGGACCAAAATTCTATGCAGTATTCCAGGTGTGGTCACACCAATGCCTTGTACAGCTGCAGCAACAGTTCCTTACTTTTATACTCTATTTCTTCAGCCAGAAATACCAAAATTCTGTTTGTCTTCCTTATTTCCTGCTGTACCTGAATGCTGGATTTCTGCATTTCATGCCTGAGGGCACCCAGATCCCTCTGTATCAAAGCACTTGGAAGTATTTATCCATGTGGATTTGATTTTCTATTCCTTTGACCAAAATGAATATCTCCCACACGTAACAACTTTAAAGTCCATCTGCCAAATTTTGGCCCTTTTACCTAACCTTTCCATATCCATTTGTAAATTTCTTATTTCTTCATTGCAACTTACTTTTTCACCTATTTTAGAGTCATCTGCAAATTTGGCTATTGTACCTTCTATCTTTTAATCCAAATCAGAAATCATATGACACAAGATTATAGTCCAACAGGTTTATTTGAAAACACAAGCTTTCAGAGCCTTGCTCCTCCTTCAGGTGTTAGTGAGAGAGGTGGTATAAGACACAGAATTTACAAGGGAAAGATCAAAGGCTTTTGATTATTAATTAAAATAATTATTAATTGATTATTATGTACATGTAAATCCCCAAATTTCTTTCAAGTCACTGCCCTGAGAGAACTAAAGGTTTCATCAATGTAAAGAACAGGTGACATTTTAGGTCAGACAATGCTTGTTGGGTGTGAGGTCTTGTTTAGAATCTCTTTGCGTTTTGATTTTGAGTCATGCTGGTTTTATTTCTAAAGTAGGAATTGACATTATAACTTTACTTATTTATTAAAGTAGGATTTACATATACATATTGATCAATTAAAACCTTCTAACTGAGTAAAGATTTAACAGCATCTTAGGTTTGTTTAATATGTCCTCATTAATGGTGTGACCCTTTGATCTTTTACTTATAAATTCTGTGTCATTAGTACCTCTCCCACTAACACCTGAAGAAGGAGCAAAGCTCTGAAAGCTTGTGTTTTCAGATAAACCTGTTGGAATATAACCTGGTGTCATGTGATTTCTGACCTTGTCCACCCCAGCACCTCCACATCATCTAATCCAAATTATTAACATGGTTCTATCTTCAGGCCCGAATTATTTACAATCCTGGTAGTACCCTACTAGTCATATCCTGCCAAGCAGAAAAAGACCCATTTCTTTTGACTTTATGCTTTCTGTTGGTTAACCAATCTTCCATCCAAGCTAACATGCTACTCCTATCCCTGTGTGATCTAACCTTGTGTATTATTTTGTGTGGCTTTTATCAAATGCCTTCTGTAAGTCCAGATATACTATATCTACAGGATCCCCATTATCCATAATGCTTGTTACAACTTCAAGAACTCTAGCTGACTTGTCATTCTTGATTACCAAGGGGATGAAGAATTCTTGGGGATATGCAGGAATGTAGAGTTGAGGTTAAAATGGGATCAGCCATGATCTTATTGAATGGCAGAGCAGGCTCAAAGGGTTGAGTGACCTTGTTTTGTACTTGTTCTATGTTTGTATTCTGTCTCTCTCAGACACAGGGATGACCTTTTTCTGAGTAGTCACTGAGGAGGACAGGCTGCTGTACTGGAATGCCTGAATACACAGACTCAATGATCACCATTGTATGAATTTCCCTCTCCTGGGCTATACCTAGCGCCACTCAGTTGTACAAATTTTTGCGGTGAGGTGCAAGGCCATAAGTGCTCATCATTTAATGCTTAGAGATGGCAATCAAACAGCTTTGCCAACACTGCCCTCGTCTCATGACAGTTTAGAGTCATAAAGTCATAGAGATGTACAGCACAGAAACAGATCCTTTTGGTCCAACTTGTCCATGCCGACTAGATATCCTAAATAAACCTAGTCCTCTTTGCCAGCATTTGGCCCATATCTTTCTAAACCCTTCCTATTCATATACCCATCCAGATTCCTTTTAAATATTGTAATTGTACCAGCCACTACCACTTCCTCCGGAAGCTCCAACCATACACGCACCATCCTCTGCGTGAAAAAGTTGCCACTTAGTTCCCTTTTAAATCTTTCCCCTGTCACCTTAAGCCTAAGTCCTCTAGTTTTGGACCCCGCACGCTGGGGAAAAGACCTTGGTTGTTTACCCTATCCACACCCCTCATGATTTTATAAACCTCTATAAGATCACACTTCTCCAAACTCATGAATAGTATATGATATGTGAATATATTCAGAGATAATTGATTCATATTATGAATTTTCCTTACCTAAAGAGTGGCAAAAAATGTGAAAATCATTACCAAAAGGAGTAGTTGTGGCATTTAGCATAGATGCATTTAAAGGGCAGCTAAGTAAGTTAAATGACTTGGAAGGAAACTGAAGGAAATGCTGTTAGACAAAGAGGGAGAAGGCACAAGTGAAGCATAAACATAGAGTAGTTGGCTCAGTGGCTGTCTCTGTGCTGTAAATTCTATGCATATGTTATCCTTACTGTCTGTACACATTACAACTCATTGCCAGTCATTTAATATAATTTGAAATATGGAACATTATCCAGAAACATTGTTTATTCTATTGTTTTGAACCAGGCAGTCCACATATATTGCATAGGCGAGGGGCCAGTGGTCCATCTCAGTTCCACAAAGATTGACTGGGGAAAAATCAAGGTACTAACCGATGTTCCCAAGACCATCTGCCTGTCTAATGAGTCACTTATCCCAGCCAGAGTCACAGCCAAAATGGTAAGTCATTTGCAGTAATTAAAAAAGGAAATATGCTCGGTAAAGATGATTAATTGCTTCACAGATGGGATTGCTTGCACATCTGCCATACTCTCAGCTCTTCTTCCTTTTTTATAAACTTACCCTCAGAGTGTACACTGCACAGCTTGATAGGATCTGTGTAGTTTCAGTGTATTCTGTTCAATGCAATTCATAGCTGTCTTTCATGTTTCTTCGAAACAACAACCAAATTTTAATAGTTGTAACAGGTCCAAATTCTGGTTTGCTTTGATTCACTTTAAAAATGTTTTACCAGTTTTTCTCAAAGTTTAAGGTTGTTTATACTGTGTAAAATGTAAGAACTGAGTCCATGTTGGCTCAAATCATTTAATCTTATACATGAAAAGCTGGTAGAAAGACTTTCAGGCTGGACAAGACAAGATTCCACTCACGTCTAAGATGGAAAACTTTTTGGTAATCTATCTAACACCTTGCAGAAGAGGCATGGTGGTGATGTCACTGAGCTAATAATCCACATAGGCAAGCTAACTTGGGGACTTATCAGCTTGTGGAAATTAAGTTATTTTGTGCTTTCATTTAAATTTGCCATTGGTGCTGGTTACCATGACAATGATCATCAATGATGAAAATCCATTTTGTTCAATAATGTCCTTTAGGCAAGGAAATCCACCAACCTTACATTATCGTGCCCACAGTGACCCCAGAACCACAGGAATATGGATCACTCTTAACTGTGTTCTGCAATAGTCTAGCATTTATCCACATTATATTTCATCTGCCATGCATTTGCCCACTCATTCAACTTGTCTAGATCACACTGGAACATCTCCGCATCCTCCTCACAATTCACCCTGTCACCCAGCTTTATGTCATCTACAAATTTGGTGATATTATGTTCAGTTCCTTCATGTAAATCATCAAATCGTTGATATAATTTATGATAATATCTTGTATCAAGGGCAATTTGGATTGGCTAATAAATGCCTGCGACACCCACTTCCTGTGAAATTACAGAAAAAAATGTTAGTGCTACATTGAGATTTTATTGAGAGGCAAAACTCATGCAATTGAATCAGAGTGATTTGCATAAATTGTACCCAAGACCATCTCTTCCTTTGACTAATCTTGTTATGATCTGACATGGTCTGAAGGAATGTCTGAGACCTATTGGAATTAGGGAACAGGTGATGAATATATTCAAGAAAAGATAATTGGCTGTGAGTTCCTCTCCCTCTCTTTCCCTCACCTTTTGTGTTATTGCATCATCCTTAATGAGTTCTGCACGTAAATTGAACAATGAGAAACACAGGTGATTTACTGGTTGTGGTTAAATAAAGAGTTGGATATCAATTGGTCATTGAAAAAGGAGTGTTTGGTGACACCAGAACTTTGGAGTGACTGTGTATACATGCTCACATGGTGATGTTGCACAGCTCCAGGCAATGCACACGTCCAGGCCCTGTGTGTCATTGCAGTAGGCTCAAAGTCTGCAGTGCTCATATGCACAGAACAGACGGATGCTTGTAAAGGGAATTGAACAGGGAGGTGAGAGAACAGATGGCAGGTGGGGGTAGAGGAAAAGAGAATGGACTGAGAGCAGGGGGATAATTCGGTCCACAAGGAGAAAGAATGGGCCTCGCCTGATCTTCCTCCCAGTAGAAATCAATTAGGGTGAGTTTTATAGCATACCTAAAAGAACTCTTGTCATATAATAGTGTCCCTACTTCAAGCCAAGAGGCCAGGTTCAAGTCCCACCTGCTCCAGAGGCATGTAATAACATTTCTGACCAAGTTAATTAGAAACAAAAATAGATGTAATGTGGCTAACTGAAACAAAGCTCTCACATAAAAGCGTGGCCTAGCAGTTAACTATTTCCTAATGTATGGAGCTCAGGATGTTTCAAAGAGCTGAACTTTGCATCTGTGCATTCTCTTATTGAATTCTATAAGTTTTCCATGTTCTGTTGCTTTTTTAAAATTACATGTTGCACTGGCATTCACAGAATTGCATGTTAAGAATTTTGTATAACTGCACAGCTTTTTGTTTGCATTATTAATTACAAATTCTTTGTTATGTTGACTTCCATAAACAAGAACTGAGCCTAATCTACTGAAGTGTTTGACACTCTTACAGTGGGTGGTCCAGAGACCTTTGTATATATCTGGGTTCTTGTAGTGCGCTAAACTACTGTGGCACCTTGTCCCCCAGTCTTGACTGTCATTCAATTTGAATTATTAAAAAGCAACTGGTTTCTTGAAGTTAACAAAGAATGTGAGTATGCGCAGTGTTACAATATTAATGCCTCTGGTTTAACCTTGCTTTATTCCAGTTGAGAAGCTGCATTCACTTGAATCAACATGAACAACCTATGGAAATGCTCATTAGCACAATTCTAAATAGCAAAGGGAACCAAAAGCTCAAACTTTCAATTAAGAAAATGTAAATACTCAGCTCGCTGCACCAGTATTGGGAGAAACCCACCCAATGTGGAATACAATTAGCTCTGGGAGGACTTGGGGAGGGTGGGTGTGGAATAGAGTTGGACCTGCCACATTCAGAAATAAATTGGAGTTGGCCACATGGTTGCCTAGGTGGACTGGTTGAGAGGCCTGCTTCTGTTGGTAGTAATTTTATTAATTATTTAGCCCTCACCTCTTCAGCCTCTACCCACTCACCACAACCTATTCATACCAGTAAATGCTAAACCATGGCCACTCACATAACCCCAATGGTCCCTCATACCATTCCATGCAAATATATGCCCCTACCAATCCCTACACCTAAAAGCTCAATATCAATTTATGCCACCCATCCATCATCCTTTGCCGTTACACACTTTGTGCCAATTCATCAAGTATCCACCGTGGTCAGCTTTCAGGAACCATGTTGAGATGATGTAAAATAATAATCTAGATGTGGTACACTGTAAAATACACATTCATGAAAGCCCATCCAAAACATTAAAATCTTCTCAAATACTTAATCATTAATATAAAAATAAAAGTTTTGTATTCATAACCTGCCATCAAAGACAGCTAATTTTTTAATACCTCCTTTAAGCTGTCAATCAAACTATGAACTTGAGATTCCTTTCTGAGATAATGATAGGTTAGAAAGCAGCCAAGTGTTAATAATGACATAATGATAGCCGGTGGGATAATTTCATCAAAAAGCAATTGTAACTCATAAAACAGACTTTTTTCAGCTTTTACTGATACAGTGAAGCTACTTATATTTTTTTTAATAGGACCAGGGATTCAAATAACTTGTCAGGTTAATTGTTTACCACTCACTGACACAGGCAGGCTGCTTTTAATTTTTTTTACAGAATCACAGAATATTTATAATGCAAAGGGAAGCCATTTAACCCATCATGAATGCCCTGGTTGACATAATCTGCTCTTCAAGAGTTTTGCAACTATTGTAATCGTTCTTAACAGACAGATATGAAGTTTAGGACAGGGGATATGTTGCTCATCCCTCCCCCATTAGAAAAATCTGTAGCAAACTGACCTTGTTTAAAAATGGCTGCTATGCAGTGATATACTGCGAGTGTCTTAGCAAGCAGTGGATTGGAGTCTGCCCCCATCCCACAAAGGAGTTGCACTCTTGAGAGTTGTCAGTAGCTGTTGCAGTTTTAGCAGCACCAGAACATAGTAGCAGATACTGCTGGGACTGCAAGCAGTTCCATGAAGATGACATCATATATTCAGGAGTGAGCTGAATTAGTAATTTTTCCACGTGGAGGGATTCACATACCCTCAGAAATGATTGAGTGGAGATGGGTGTTCAGGTTTTGGAGGACTCCAGTGATGCACAAAATAGATACCCATCTTGGGGTGGGTGTGCCCGATGCACACAGGGCAAAGCCCGAAGGAAGTACACCAACCTTCCTATTTTTTCACTTTAGGGAGTGGAAAAGCAAGTTGCCCACACTGCTCTGGGTTCCACTTTCCAATGCATTTTCACAATGGAGGTGGAATAAGACTTTAATTGCTGTTTAACTGGGCAGTTAAGGGTCTCATTTAGCCTAATGGCAGGTGGCCTATTGGTGACTTACCTATACAGCCCCCCCAGTATTATTGGAATGTTTAAGGGGTGAATGGCCAAATTATCGTAGTTTATGGAATACTTGCAAAAAGGCAATTGGTGATGAGGGGGAGAGCATTAAATCTATTAACGACACCTAAGGTTAAGACGTTTGTTGCAATGATTATGGGATCTGTTTGAGCAGAGCGCTGAGTTCAAATGGTGTTGCTGAGTTTGGGTTCCACTCATAAATTAGTGAGTCCCTTGGGACCAAAATGGATTCTGTGATAAATTGGGTAAGGAAATCCAGATTTGGGATTTGCCCACTATTTTAGAATCTCCCTGACTCTTCATAAATCTAGCCTATATAATCCAGTACTCTGGTGCTAGAACTAACGTTAATATGTATCTATTATAGCATTCACAGTGCATAGACTAAGATGGTACTTGAGATTTTAGGAAAGATGTAATGGATTAGAATGAAACTAATACCGAAAGCAATTTACAGAAGTGGTGAAACAGCTTGATATGAATAAATAATGAATTTACAGGGCAAATCTGTTGATTCTACATCATCAATAGAGGGAAGCAGTGCCAGAAGAATAGGTTTATGAATGTTCACAGTGTTATAGTTCTATCTATAAACTATAACTCCTTGAATCTCTCGACAGAATCATCAAATTGTCACAATTCAAAAGCAGGAGAATGGGGTTGAGAAACTTATCAGCCATGATTGAATGGTGGAGCAAAGTCAATTGGCTGAATGGCATAATTTCTGCCCCTTTGTCTTATGGTCTTATAGTCTAGATCAGTCAGTCCATTATATCTGCACAGGCTCTCTGAATGAGAATTATAAATTATTGCCATTGTTTTGCCTTTTTCCTATGGCCCTGAATATTGTTTCTATTTGCGTATCCAATGCCCCCTTGAATGCTTCAATTGAACTACGTTCACCACACCTTCCAGGAAGTGTGATCCAGACCCTAACTACTCACTGTGTGAAAATGCTTTTCTCTTAATTTACAGTTGTTTCTTTTGCAAATTATTCAAAATTTGAACCCTGTTGTTCTTCTATCCTTTTTTGTGGGGGCTCAGTTTCTCCACGTCGACTCTGTTCAGGCCCCTCATGAGTTTGAAATTTCTGTCAAATCTTCTGTTAGCCTTCTCTTTAAGGGAAACAATCTCAACCTCTTCGATCTATCTTCATAATTGAAGTTTCTCATACCTGGAATTATTCTCATAAATTTCTTCTTCACTCTCTTCAGTTGCTTTACGTCATTCCTAAAATGTGATATTCAGTTCTGAATGCAGTTCTCCAGCTGAGGTCTAAATTATGTCTTGTATAAGTTCAATGTAACCACCTTTCTCCTGTACATAATGTTATCGTTAAAATGCAGCCTAAGATACTGTATGCTTTATTAACTGCTTGCTCTATCTGACTCACCACCTTTAGGGATTTATGCAAATGTACTCGCAGGTCTCTGCTCCTGCAACTCTTTCGGGAAGTGTCCTTTTAGTTTAAACTCTCCATGACTTTTCTACTTAATTCATCACCTCACTTCTCCATGTTGAACTTTATTTACAACTTATTTGCTCCCTCTGCCAACTTGTCAGAGTCCTGGTTGTATCACTTTCCTTAGCAAATACTGATGCAAAATATTAATTTATCACCTCAGTCACTTGCCTCTATGCCCTACTCCTCCTTTTAGCACCCTCCTACTGTTTATTTGCCTATTATTCTTCTTCAATTTAGTTGCTACTCTTTTTTTTTCATAAGCCTTCTTTGATTCTCTCATTTGTTTCCTCACCTCCCTTCTGAACCTTCTGTAATCAGCTTGGGTCTCAATTGTATTTTCTATCTGACTGTCTGAAGCAAACTTTCTTCTTTTATCTTAATTTCTTTCTCCTTTTAGTATCCAAAGTGCTCCGGAGTTGTTTGCTCCACCTTTCCCTTTTGAGAGAATATACCTCAACTGTACCTGAACTAGCTCCTCTTTGAAGGTAAACCATTTTTCAGCTATAGTTCTTTCTGCCAAGGTTCAGTTCCATTTTATCTGGACCAGTTCCATTCTTGCCCCAATGACATCAGATCTCTCCCAGTTAATTATTTTTATTCTGCATTATCCCTTGTCCTTTTCCAAAATTATCTTATACCTCACAATAGATTGATCACTTTCATCTAAATGTATTGAATTGAAGTAGGTTTATAGTCACATGTACTCACATAAGTACAGTTAAAAAGTTTACAAGTTGCCATTTACGACGCCATCTTAGGTACAAAGGTACTTAGGTACAGAATCTTAGTTATGAAACAGAAAAATAAGCAAAAAAAAGTTAAAAAGTTTAACATTACAGTCCTTCCTACTAGAAGTAGAAAAACAAAGAAACACAGTTGATAGTTCAACACCACAGCCCATAAGCACCTGGCCACGCTGGACTCACGCTCCTTACACGGACTCGACCTCTCCCCCACCACCGCTCTAGGCTGCTTGCTCTCACTGACATGCAGGCTGCTCCTGCTACTGCCGCTGCCAAGGAGTGCTCACTGTTGCTCTTGCTGCGGGCCATCTTGGGCTGCCTATTCCTGCTCTTGCAGTCGGCTGACCCGGTCTGCCTACTCTTGCTCTCGCTGCCGGCCACCTTGGGCTGACTCTGCTGCTGCTCTCGCTGCTGGCCGTCTTGAGCTGCCTGCTCCCGCTCTCGCTGACTGCCCTCTCTCCCTTGCCACCGGCAGGGATTGGGGGCGGCCAGCGGGTGGGGGGTGGCGTTGGTGGTGATAAGTAAGTTGGCGGATGACTTGAAGATTAGCTGGATTGTTAATAGTGAAGGAGAAGGTTTTAGGAAGATATAGACAGGTTGACCCCAATTCAGGGAAGATTAGTGGCAGACGAAATTTAACCCTGAAAAGTGTGCAGCAGTTAAAAGATATTTGGACAGTTACATGGATAGGAAAAGTTGAGAGAAATATGGGTCAAATGCAGGCAAATGGGCCTAGTTTAGTTTAGGAAACCTGGTTGGCATGGACAAGTTGGCATGAAGGGTCTGTTTTCATGCTGCATGATTCTATGACACAATGAATGGCAGGACACTAGGAAGCTCAGAGGAATACGGGGATCTTGGGGTGCTTATCCACAGATTCCTGAAGGTGGCAGGACAGATTAATAGGGTAGTTAAGAAATTATACAGGACACTTCCCTTTATCAGTCTTGCACAGATTCTAAAAGCAGTGAGTTTACGTTGGAGATGTACCAAACTTTGGCTAGTCCACATCTGTGCAGCTCTGGTCCTCATCCTGTAGGAAGGGTGTGATTGCACAGGAGGGGACGTGGAGGAGATTCACCAGGATATTGCCTGGATTGGAGCATTCTAGCTATGAAGAGAGGCTGGATAGACTTGAGTTGGTTTTTTTAGAGCAGAGAAGGTAAATGGGGGAACTGATTGAGAGATTGATAAGATTAAGAGGGACATGGACATGGTGGAAAGGAAGCAGCTGCTCCCCTTGGTTGAAATGTCAATAAAGAGGGGGCATAATTTTAAGATGAAGGGTGGTTTGTTGAAAGGAATTTGAGAAAAATGTTTTTCACTCCGTGGATGTGAATTTGGAATTCATTATCTGGGAGGGTAATAGAGGTGGGAAACCTCACAATCTTTGAAATGTACATGGACCGACTACTGGAAAGTGGGATTAGTGTATACTCGTTTGGCTGAAGGGCTTCTTCTGTGCTGTACTCTGTGAATTCATTTTATAATGTCTGTGCAGTCCATGAGCTCACTCTGCTGTGAATGCATGACCTGAGTGCTTTCTGTTAATGATCCTGCTAATACCTGATTGCTAGCTATGAGCTGATTCTGTGAAGCAGGAAAGCTGATGTTTCGGGTCTAGACCCTTCTTCAGAAGAAGGTCTAGGCCCGAAATGTCAGCTTTCCTGCTCCTCTGATGCTGCTTGACCTGCTGTGTTCATCCAGCTCTACACCTTGTTATCTCAGATTCTCCAGCATCTGCAGTTCCTACTATAGCTGATTCTGTGACTTCCCTATACAGTCTGAGGGCTGACACTCTGATATACATCTGGTGTCCCTTTACTAATTGTGATCTGACTTTGATACCTGTTTGTGGTCTGTGAACTGACTCTTGATATTCCTTGCAATATTTAAGCGCATTTGGTTGATGTCCTTTGCATTTTGAGTGCAGTCTCTGATGTCCACTTACTGTCTGGGAGTTCTGACCGTAGCTCACTTTGTGATGCCTCCATGCAATCACTGAACTGACTCTGATGTCCGGTGTGGTTTCCCTTCGCTTTTTGTGAATTAACTGTATGATTTCCATGTAGAATCTCTGATTTAATGCCCTAATATTCCTGAGCTATTGTGAGCTGACTCTGTGATGTTAGTATGCCATTTGTAAGCTGATGTTGTGATGGTTCATAGAACATAGAACATAGAACATTACAGCGCAGTACAGGCCCTTCGGCCCTCGATGTTGCGCCGACCTGTGAAACCAATCTGAAGCCCATCTAACCTAAATTATTCCATTATCATCCATATGTTTATCCAATGACCGTTTAAATGCCCTTAAAGTTGGCAAGTCTACTACTTTTGCAGGCAGGGCATTCCATGCACTTACTACTCTCTGAGTAAAGAACCTACCTCTGACATCTGTCCTATATCTATCACCCCTCAATTTAAAGCTATGTCCCCTTGTGCTAGCCATCACCATCCGAGGAAAAAGGCTCCCACTGTCCACCCTATCTAATCCTCTGATCATCTTGTATGTCTCTATTAAGTCACCTCTTAACCTTCTTCTATCTAACGAAAACAGCCTCAAGACCCTCAGCCTTTCCTCATAAGACCTTCCCTCCATACCAGGCCACATCCTGGTAAATCTCCTCTGTACCCTTTCCAATGCTTCCACATCCTTCCTATAATGCGGTGACCAGAACTGTACGCAATACTCCAAGTGCGGCTGCACCAGAGTTTTGTACAGCTGCAACATGACCTCATGGCTCCGAAACTCAATCCCTCTACCAATAAAACGTAACACACCGTACGCCTTCTTAACAACAATATCAACCTGGGTGGTAACTTTCAGTGATCTATGCACATGGACACCGAGATCTCTCTGCTCATCCACACTACCAAGAATCTTACCATTAGCCCAGTACTCAGCTATCTTTGAGCTTGTTTTGTGGCCCTCAGCTGTAATTCAGTTGACTGCCTGATGCCCCTGTGCAATTTGTGAGCTAAGTATGTATTAATTGGTTAATTTGGAATGCTTTCTGTGTCTATATTGGAACTGACATGATGCTGCCCTTGTATTATTTGTCAGCTGATTTTATAATGTTCCTGTTGGCCCACTGCATGCTTCTGTTCAACCTTTGGATTGGTTAGATGTCACAAGTGGAGTATCACAAGGATTAGAGCATTGACATCAACTATTTACAGGTTTTATTAATAATTTGTATGAAAGGACAATATGTATGTGTTGCTAAATTTTCTACGTACAGAGATGTTATGACACAGCTCTGGAGTAGCTGGAGACTCTAACCTAGCAACACAAGAGCCCTTCTGTGTGCTCAAGTAACAACCAATCAATGCCCTCCTTCTGCATCTAGTTAACCACAACTGACGTACAATTAACATCCCAATTAAATCTGTAAATTTAGTTTGCTATCCCTGTGCAAACTCTATGATGGTTCTACACTGCTGTGACTTCCTTGATATCCATATGTTATGATCTACATGTATTCTTCTACGTACTTTTTGATTTTGCATTATGTATACCAGCCTCAGTCGATATTATTAAAACTGACTTCTGTAAAATAGCAACCTAGCATGTGAACCAGTATAAATCTAAATGGCTGAATGTTTTAAGGACTTTTCCCAATTTAAGATACTTTATAGCCCACCAAAAAAAAGTGCTCAATTTCATCCTTGAGGTGAGTACCGGAAGTTGGGACAAAGTGGCTCCAGAGGCAGAATTGTCATTCCAGTGGGGCTGGTACAAGTTAAGTGGTTCAGAGGCAGCCACTGCTAGCTAAGACTGGTGTGCATCATTACAATGGCAATAACATTGAACAAAGATGCAGCTTGTGGGAAAAACTACAGAGTGTGAATATTAATCATCAGGAGCTCACCAAATAGATCAGTGGGAAACAAATTTGCTGTGACTCAGAAATATTTTACAAATGAAGTTTTTTTTTAAGAAAAGAGTCAGTTTTTCTCACCACTGGGTCTGGAGTCCATTATCGCTCCTCCAACACCATTTTGATTTAGTCCCTCCCTTGTTGACCCCATTTTTTTTTGTTTTTGTTATTGTTGCAATGCCCTGAGTGCTTGCTGAATGTTTGATTAGTTGTTTTTAATTAGTTAATTTGGTGTTTTTTTTTAATAACCAGTTTTCCTTACTGCAGGGCTGTGTTGCATTGTTTTCCCCCACTGCATCATTTTGATTTAGTCCCCTCCCTTGTATTCCCCCCTTTTTGATTTGTTATTGTTGCAGTGTTTGTAATTTGTTCACGGCATGATTGGTTAATATAGTTAAAAGAAAGTACCGGTTCCCCAAAGGGCTGTTGTACCACTTGTAGTGGTAATGTACCAGGAGTTAAGTCTGGAGGATCCCACAATTGATTTTGATTTGATTTGATTTTGATTTTATTGTTATGTGTACTCAAATACAAAAGTACAGGAGTGCAGTGAAAAGTGTATAATGTCGCCACACAAGGTGCCATCTTAGGTACAGAATCCTGAGAACAAGGTAGAAAGAAAGAACTAAGTTAAAAGTTAAACATTGCAGTAATTATAGTATATCTTAGAAACATACAAAGTAAGGTTAAAAGTTACACATTGCAGACCTTTTTAGGTTTAAGTAGAAACTAAAGGAATAAAGCTAAAAGTTCAAACATTACAGTCTTTCTTAAATGCGGAACATTATCCTTCATTTTGAATTTCTTATGCTTTAAAAAACCCAAGTTTGACATCAGAATTCCTTCTCTACTTTTTGTCTTCTGTCATGTCATTCAGTTCTACATTATGAACCATATCCCTTGTAAATTGACCTAAAAATTTATGCCGTGGGATATTGCAATTTACAAGTGCTTTGAAAAGATGAAGTTAGGATTGTATTTACTATTTTGATTATTTATATCTGAATTTAGTGTAAAATCAAAGCTTGCAGCTGTAACATTGACTGTTGCTCACTTAATATTTAGCTCATTCACTCAGAGCTAACATTGGGCATTTTTAGTGTCTTTAAATAAACTATTTACGATTTTGGACCAATGCTGAGGTATAACTGTGATTTTGTTAGAATCTTTTGCCAGAGTTGCTATGCTATTGGTGGTAGTTAACATAATTTAGGTTAAATGCACTACTTTGATATTGATTGGAGTTGAAGAGGCTGATTGATTAAAGATGAATTATAGTGATGGATCAGCAGAGGCTGTAGTACTTTCACTGGCAGCACTCTGATGAAATAGTTGAGTTAGAAGCAACTTGTCAATGGGAAAATCAACTTCCAGCTTGATTTTGTAGTTGTCTTTTAATTCAGCATAACCATGGATCAGATTCTAGCTACCTTGGTTTTATTTACTCTAGCTTTTTTGAAAGAAAGATACTGTTTTGGTGAATACCCCTATTACAGACATTGCTAAGCTGATATTGAAATATGTGTTTTAATTATTCTACTTTCTAAAGTCAAGGAACTAGAAATGTTTCTGGAGTAGCTAAGGAGAAACTTTCAACTGGCTGGAATGGTAGCCATGACACACAGGCAAGATTATTGACGGCCATCTTTTTTGGGCGTCAACCATTTTCCAGCAGGTGGGGAAGAAGCAGGCCTCGGAGCCCTCAACAAGGCAATTTAGATTGATGTGAACGGATAAAATAGGTTAATAATTGCAAAAAAAATCTCCATGCTAGGGTGGGGCGTGGCAGGCGTTGGAGGGGAAGAGAACAGTAGGTGAAAAGAATGTACTGCCTTTAAACTTATCCATAAATGAGAGTTGGATAAGTACGGCAAGGCAAAACGAGGCAAGGCATGTATGCTGGTAGGTGGTAAGTGAGTGCACACTAAGAAACCTAATGTACAGCCCTGAGATGTAAACCAATCTAATCCATGAGCCTGTCTCAGTTCAAAAAGTGACCCTACTGCAGCCTTTCATTGCTAGTTGCTAGTGTGGCCTGCAATGCAAGTCTGTACTTCCAGAGTACAGCAGAAGTACCAGGTTGGATGTGAGCATTTGTTGGATGCTGCATACCTATGTTTGTGCAGTGACCATGCTATTGCTGCATATGTCTGGTGCCTGTGGATCCTTGTCTGGGCTGTGATTTGGTCACAGACATCATGAGATCATTTGGAACCAGCAGAAAGCTGAATCCGCCAGTTGCAAACTCTGCTTTCCATGTCGCTTTCCTGATGTCAGATTGTTTAGTGAGGTTAGATAAATAGGGAGCTGAATATTAATCAGATGAGTTCGGCCTTCAGTAAGGCATTTAACATTAACACTGTTAATGGCAACTCCCAGCTGCCTAGCATGAACCTCACCATGTCACTTGTATTACAAATGGAGTAAGTTGTACCTGGTGTTGAGATGGACTTTGCTGTACTTCTTGATTCTGGCACATAACTCGCAATGCCCACGTCTCTCAGACCCTTATAAGGTTCCAATCTCTGCAGCGTAAATTCCTAACATATGCGCCTGAGCTGGTACCTGGTGGCTGCAGTTCAGTAAATGTGTGGCATAGCCGTTGTGCAAATGCTTTATTGCCACTTATCTTGCTCCATAGCTATCATTCTCCTCAACCTTTTATCCATGTAACTCTGCAGCAGCAAACAATCCATCTCACCACATCACCACACCACCATGCCTTTTCTCGGACCAACTCTCACACTGCTTCAGCCCTCCAACAATTTACTATGGAGTTCACAGGCACCTGTGACCTGTATGCCTCTGCCAGGTCACCTGCACATAAAGACACACATATATCTCATGTCTGCACAGGATGCCTGTTATGGCTGTTACCTTTCTTCAAAGGCAGGTGTTGAGTATGATGGAATTGGAAGGAAGAGCTGTTAGTGGTAACACAGGAGCCAGAGAGGCAGGGAGGTGTCACAGTAAGTGAGTAGGAAGCACAGAGGATAGGAAGTGTTAGTACTCTGAAAGGATGAGGTGGATTCTTTGATGCTGGTTTCTCAGGTGAAGGCCGGGACTATAATTCCCAACAAGCCACGGTCTCAGTTAGTCCACAGTATGCGGCAGCATTTCCAACTTTAGGGCCTTTTTATTTTCCCTTTAAACATTTAAATGACTCAGAAATTAGAAGTGGGAGTGTGCAAAAGTGTTGTGGATCATAGCAGTTTCAGGTATGCGACCCAGATTAGGCCTTTTCAAAAGGCAATCAGGAATAGAGGTGGAGGCAAGTATCCGGAAGTTCTAAAAGAGAAAGACAATCAGGCTCCCAGAAAAGAAGAATGGTGACACCAAGGAGCAGAAAACAGTGGGAAGGGGACATCAGCAGATATTGAGGAAGATGTTCCTGGCAGCACAGTACCATCCGTTAGGCTAAGTACATCATGCTGAAGTATTTTACCGTACCTCTCCACCACCTTGCTCTTTGCCATACCCTTTAAGTTTGTCCTGTTATCTCCAAGGGTCATGAGATCACACTGAAGAGTCCTGGAGTGGCAACTCAATAATCTGTGGCATCTCCCCATAATTCAACACATGAGGTTTAATGAGGAATGGATTCCAATACTCTGTAATAGTAACTAATTTTCTGGGAAGTAAGAATTGTCATTAGAATACAAAGTTCCCTGCCAGTCTTCAGCAGCTCACTACAAATTTATTATTTCTGGGATACAAGTAGGCAAATGCTGCTCAGAAATTTACTCTCTTTAACTAAATTGACATTGATTAAACCATCTGGAAAGTTAAAGAATTATGATAAATTGCCTGATTGAATTTTCCTATACTTATTGAGTAAGATCAGCAGATTCACTTGAAAGAACAAGATCAGCATCAATTTTATGTAATTCTTATCTGTATGTGATTGCTAAATGATATAGTAATTTGAGGGGCTCAGATGAAATACATATAGTATTGTGGATACTGGGGGAGACCATGATTAGAAGACAGTAGTCTAATTTAGGGTTTTTGAAACTCTCCTTGATGTGGGAAGAAAACATAGTTAAATTGGGAGAGGGTCACAAAGAGGGCTAGCTGGATTACTGCTCAGTGAGTGCTACTTTAGCATCCAACTTATGAAATCAAACTCATACTTGAGACTATGCATAGCAAAGCACCATTTCAAATGTGAAACCACTCTAATATGAGATCAACTCTAATTTGATACCACTCCAAAAAGGTGATGAAGACACAATTCAAAACAAAATGTGAGAAATGATTTCACCCAGAGGGTGGTAGGAATCTGGAACTCACTGCCTGTAAGAGTGGTAGAGACAGAAACCCTCATAACATTTAAGATGTATTTAGATACGCCAAGGCATACTAGCCTATGGGCCAAGTGCTGGAAAATCTGATTAGAATAGGTGGGTGTTATTTTTGACTGGCACAGATCTGACATGCTGAAGAACTTTTCTCTGTGCTTAGTCCTCTATGACGATCACTGGAAGTCTACTTGCTAACCAATCATGCAGTATAAATGCTGGTTTTGTCCTAATGAATGCAAGAAGGAAAGCTTCAAGGATTATGTCTTCCATCAGAAATACTCAAGAAAAATGTTCACTTATCCAAGATGCAGAAGCATGGGTGGGGTCTGTGGAGCTGTATCCTCAGTTATTAGCTTCAGGACATATGGGGAAAATGAAAACAGGCTGTTGGAGTCAGGACTGAGAGTATGTGAGTAAGGTAAGTTACAAATTTGCCACCTCCATCTGTGATGCTTGTAAAAAAATTATGTCCCATAAATTTAATAGTGGGACACTGATGAAGCACAGGCAGTCTAACAGATAAATTTTTCTGCTTTATGCCAGTTTTACAGTTGAAAATGATGTATGTCTAATATCCTGTTGTGTTCATTCATCAGAGGATTCTCTAATATGATTATTTTGTGTGCTCTAATATGATTATTTTGTGCCGTATAGTCCAAGTTTGCTTATAGGCCTGTTGAAAGAATTGGTTATATTGAATTATGCAGCCAGTTCTTTCATGGAATGTAATTAATATTTTGGCACTATAGATTAACTAAAATAACATTGATTAAATCAGTAAGGTGACCCTGCACTTGTCGATGATTGTAAAATATTGTTGAGTTATGATATCCTTAGCTAAGAGTATAGTGCTATACAGTACAAGCTCAGGAGTGGGACATTTAGGCTGTTGAACTTTGTTCCAAAGCCCTCTGATACTCTTACCTTATTTAAAGAAGACATAAGTACCATTCAATTGTCCAAACACTTCACAGGCTAGATTTTCATCTAATAATGAAGACTCTATTGCTTGTTCAAAATGGCACTGAAACTAAGATCTGAAATTGATGCCTTTATTTCCAAGAGATTTCACTTTTGCTGTTAAGGAAATGGGAGGCTCGCACATGAGGAAAACCTGAAAACAGTAATCATTTGTACGCATTGTTGAGTTCAAATAGACTCTATTTAGCTTGAGTGATGGCCTTATCTGTCAAAGTGTGATCTAAATGCTTGTATAAGACAGATAAGCAAAGTAAACATTTAGAAAGTTCAAGGAAAAGGGGAAAAGAGATAGAATGGTGTTGTTAGTTAAGGTTGACCTAAGAAGCAACAAAGGTGGAAAATATTAGTGGGAATTGTCTATAGGCCTCCAAGCGGTAGGGTAATGTTGGGGATGTAATTAACAGGAAATTAGATCTAACAACATTGTCAACATTCATTGTGTTTATTAGAAAAATTTATTAACTTCTTCAGTTGTCTTCATGGAAGAAGACATTAATAACTTCTCAGAAATGCTGGGGAACTAAGGGTCTAGTGAAAATGAGGCATTTAAGGGAATTAATATCAGTAACATAAAAATACAAGGGAAATTAATAGGATTAAAGCTGATAAATCCCTAGGTCCCAGTAATCTACACTTCAAAGTACGATACAATCATCAACGAGGACATGTTTGAGGAAATTCCCCTCTTCCCCACCAAAGATGATCTTGGACTCCCACCTAGCATGGCAGAAGTTGAGGCCTCCATTAGACACATAAAGAATGGAAAAGCTGCAGCAGTAGATGGGATTCTAGTGGAAATTTTCAAACTTGGAAGAGTGGAGCTTACCGTCATTGAATTGCAGAATTGCAGAGTATTATTGAAATTATGATATTGGGAAATATTTAACAAGGCTGTGTCTGTAAATGCAAAGTTCATCTATGGCTTGGCAGTGCAATGTGAAGTATGGATTCTGGATTTTGCATGTAGTCCCTCACCAGACATCTCATTGTTATTCTACAAGATGGTTGTTTGAAACTGGATGAGGAAGAACTATTATTGAAGGCTTAAGAACATTTTTACAGATTAATTCTAGGCTTGTTGGTATTGCTGGCAAGGCTCACAAGCATTTTATCCTTGTTGCTCTTGAGAATATCCTAATGAATCTTCCTCTCAAAGTGATCTTTACTGAAATGTTGTTCAGTAGAGTTTTAGGATTATGTAGAAAGTTTCAGGGTTATAGCAATGGTGAAGGAACATTAAAAAATCTCCCAAGTTAGAATTGTACATGACTTAGATGGAAATATAGAGATGAGGTGTTCTTATCCTTCCCGATGGTGGAAGTCATGGGTTTGCTACTTTCTGCGGAAGCGACGTCAGCTATTTGCAATAGCGCATCCTGTGAATTTGACCATTACAGTCACTCTGTATTGGTAATTTTCTTTCATTGGGTTTGGGCTGTTTAAAGTCCGCATATCAATGCGGGAACATGTTCCACAAAACAGTCCATTAACTATTGGTTCTTTGAGCACAGAAAATGCCACAGGGCATTATACAATTGACATGCATAATTTGATGACATTTATAAAGGAAAAATGAACATTACTTTGATATTTCCTATTGATGAGTAACTTTGAAAAAATCAGTACATCTTTGATTAGAGCCGCAGAAATTCCAGGGACCCCTCGTCCCAAAATATTAAAGATTTAGCAGCGCCTTTTTATGCCCACCTTGACAATATTTTCAGAAGCCATATATTTATAAATTTATTTTTTTAAAGCTGTGTGGCATTGTTAATCCAGAAACATTGTTTGTTTCCCGCAATTCTTTCTTTTTCCCCATCAGAATTTTCCCTTCTTCTCCTGAAGTCAGTGCGTTTTGCCAGGGTCCCTTCAATACAAAATGCTGTCCATAATCCAACCAAGTGAGCAATTTTTTTATTGATGGCCTGTGTTTGAGATCTTAGTAAGCTATTCATTTCTGCAAAGTATCACAATCAGCCTGGTTGTGATAATATCCACAAACAGTTGAGGAGATTGATACTGGATAATGATAATGAGTTTGAATGCTGAATGTTTCTTTCCTCCTGCCTTTAATGAGACTAATTGTTAGGCCTCAAATACTAAGTTCATTTCACTGAATTCCAGGTGGAAATTGAGTCAGAGACTATTTGGTGCATATGGCTGAGCTACAAACTGCTTTTAGCAACCCAGTCTTTGCAGGAACTCACTACAACAACACTGGCAACTTTAGAAGTTTTCTTCATTCTTTTCGTAATCCATGCATATCTTCACTTCTGTAAGCTATTCCTTTTTGATGTCAGTGTGTTTAGATTTGGTATTCCCCATCTCTTAAAACTATTGCATGTTATTTATTCCTGGTCTTCAATTTGCCATTTTTATCATAATTTACCTGCCTTTTACAACTGGATGACTATCTGTTATTTTCACTTGCACAGATTTAACACCCACTTGTTTGATTTGAAACACGAAATTGATTACCTTACTATTGATAAACTATCCTACTCCACGGACCCTTTCATCTATCTCCAATACTCTCCCTCTACTGGACCCCTCCCTTCCACCTCTTACCTTTCCTTGAACTCTCCATTGAGATTTTGTGACTGGTCAATTACCTCCGTACTTAAGGAATCATCATCTGCTGTTTCTGCCACCTCCAGCAGGATTCCACTACCAAACACATCTTTCCAATCCTGTCAGCGTTCCACAGGGTCTGTTCCCTCTATGACACCCTGGCCCAATTCTTGGTAACTCCCAATACCTCTTGATTCCCACGTAGCACATTCGGATGTAATCACAGAAGGTTTAACCTGTGCCTCAAACTCCTCTCACCTTACAACATTTTGCTTGTAGTTCTTTCAATATAGTCCATCGTATTCATAGTTCACAATGCACTCTCCTCTACATTGGCAAAAGCAAATGCAGACTGGGAGACCGTTTTGCAGATGATCTTTATGCTGCTGAAAAGTGGGCAATAGGAGCAAGTGAAACAGTTGGGAAAGGTGCTCAGAACAAAAGGCAAAGGGATACTAATGGTAGGAGAGAAGGGATATAAATGAAGGTACATCTCTGTTCTGTCCACAAGAATTACCCTGATCTTCTGATTGCTTGTCATTTCATTACGCCACCCTTCTCTTATACTATCATTTTTGTTCTAGACCCGCTGCAGTGTTTCAGTGAAGCCTGATGCATGCTGGAGGAACTGCACCTCATTTTTCATCTCGGCACTTCACAATCTTCAGAACTCTGCAAATTAGTTCAATAAACTTAGACCTCTTTTTGCTGTTAATGCTTGCCTTCAACACTATACTTCATTTATATCCCTTCTCTCCTACCATTAGTATCCCTTTGCCTTTTGCTGTGAGCACCTTTCCCAACTGTTTCACTTGCTCCTCCTGCCCGCTTTTCAGCAGCATAAAAGTCATCAATTTCCAGCCACCTTCAGTTCCGTAGAAAAGTCTTAGAACTTTCATAGAAGAAATGTTAACTTTGCTCCTGTTGCTCTATAGATGCTGAGGTTCTCCAGCACTTTCTCTTTTTATTTCAGATCTCCAGCATCTGTAGTACTTTGCTTGTATTGATTTTCCTACCTTGTTTGCTGAGGCCAAATTAAGACATGGTCCACAGGATAACATTCTAGGGCAGCATTTACTGGGGTGGGGTTAGACTTCATTCGCCACCACCAAATGGGGCAGCATGGTCACTCAGTGGTTAATACTGTTGTCTCACAGCGCCAAGGACCCAGGTTCGATTCCAACCTCAGGTGACTATCTGTGTAGGGTTTGCACATTCTCCCTGTGTCTGCATGGGTTTCCTCTGGGTGCTCCAGTTTCCTCCCACAGTCAAAGTAATGTGCAGATTAGGTGGATTGACCATGCTAAATTGCCTAAAGTGTCCAGGATGTGTAAGTTAGGTGGATTAGCAGGGTTACAGGGATAGGGAGAGGGGGTTTGGTCTGGGTGAGATGCTCTTTGGATGGTCGGTATGGACTTGACGGGCTAAATGGCCTGCTTCCACACTATAGGGATTCAATGATTCTACGAGACCAAATAGATTGGTGAAATATTCACTCCATTCCATACAGCAACTTTGCAGCTGTATAACACTCCGTGCATCAGACACTGCTCAACCTGGATCCAGTCTCGATGAAGAAGAGCCAGCAGGTGGTAGCTGGGTCTGGGGGTTCTCATCCCTGGAATTATACTGGCAACTCTCTGATATACCCTCTCGAGGATCCTCACATCCTTCCCACAAGATGACTAGAACTGAAAGCAATACTCTTGTTACAGAGCTTCATACTCAGTACCTCAACTTTGCCCTTTGTCTGAGCGTGCTGACCCTCAGCTTAAACTCACCATCTGTCTGTGTGTCTGCCTCTCTCTCTCTCTCTCTAATGAGAAAGCAGAATATCATCTGTTGGGACTATGGTAACTTTACCTCTACCTTTATTTACATAGCCCAACATCCCATATGTTGATTGGATTGAGTATAGACTAACCTTTGACTTTTCCTGTAATACAAAGTAAATGGGCTGTATTTTCATGAGGGAGTGGGAATTAACAGTCAGGAATTTTTCGAATGTTATGATCCTGGCCCTGTCCTGGCAGTGCTTACTGGCAGAATTTTCATTTGCTGGAGGTGGACATGACCTGGTGACAAAGGAGAGGATGATGCTGAAGTGGCCAGGTTAAGTGACCTGCATCTGTTTGCAGAGAGATCAACCCAGTTACTCAGATTAGTGTAAAACCCCACCACTAGTTGTTACCTTCTACTACTCTCATCCTTCCTCAACTCTTGTTCTCACCACCCCACTTATCCTCATCCACTCACCTGGTGTCCTCAATAAACCAAAGTGACAAGCAACATAATAATATTTGGAAGTCTTCATAAGCTCATAAAATGCCAAATTAAACAAATAGCACCTAATAGCCACTTTTAAAAACCATTATGCTCTTCCAGAGGACATAGGTCTGTGAAAATAAGCATGTACATGTTCCCCTGCATAGCTATGTAAGCAACCCCTACTGAGTAAAATCCACCAGTGGTTTGCAAGGTTAAAAAAATCCATCAAATTAACATTTCCCTGAATATTTGTGTTCAAAATATCGTGCTGAGCAGCATCTCTCAGAACCTTTAAAGAGAGCTAAAAGCTCAAATATCTGTCAAAGCTTTGAAACACAACAGATGGTTGAACTATAAAGATTTAGTAAAAGCCATGGGGAAAAATTAAACAATTAGCTATTAATCTGACATTGGGCTATGCTTTGAGAAACAGAGTTTTATCCAATGGAAAACCTTTTCTATTGCACTTGAAGACTTTTTTCCTTTTCAAATACTGCCCTTCTCTTGATAGCTTGCCAGTTGTCAGAAAAAGCTATGTGACAACAATGGTCAACAACCATTGAAAGTCACAACACTGTTATTAGTTACTTGAGTAAATATAGATATATCACAGCTATAGCATTTCATCATGAACTGTAAAGGGAGGGAGGGTCAATGCCTTTCTGTCACATTTTGTAAGCTCCTTATTTGTAATCCATGGATCACGGCTGGACGCATCTCCACTTATCAATTGTAACTTAGAAAGACTTCCAAAATGTAGCCACCTTGTTGAAAATTGCAGAAGTTCTAAAATGCCCATTGCTAACAACTTCTTAACTCACAGTGTGCAAGGCTCCCACCCCACTCCTATTCCTGCGTCACTGAAAACTGCAGGTTTAGAAATGGAGGAGGACTTTAGGATTCGCATTCTGGCCTGTTTTTTATTCCCTCCTGATTTTTGGAGCTGCCCTACAAGGTTTAGCTTTAGAAAATTCCAATGTGGTGTTAGAAATTTCTGATCAACTTGGGTACATTTTGTGCTTTACATTAACAGTTTAGTTTACTAATTGACTATTTCCTTGACCCTTTTATACATAGCATTACTAAAGACGTTAGAGCCAAAAGTTAAATCGTGCAATGTTAGTCTGGGAACACTTAATATTATTTTATAAACTTCACTAACTGCTATTTTAATGAAAATGTTAACAAATTTGGTGTTCATGCACTTTCAGTCATTTTAACTTCTGTGCTCTGGATCCAGTTGTAATGTTTCTTTGCAGATTTGATATGTTTCAATTTTATTAATATCAATAAATTGTCCCTAATCTGACTGATTTCAGACTTTAGAAAACCCAAAATGGCGTTTGGAACCCAGTGAAATGGTGATCCCTCCTCTTCAACACAAAGATTTATATGTTGTGGCACATCTTGATGACACAATCTGGTCAGAAGACAAGGTACACTTGGAAGTAGAGAACAGCCATACAAGGAGTATTCATGTGCAAGCTACTGGAATTGGGACAACCATTGTACCCAATAAACCATTCGGTCCAGTTCTTAACCTTGGAGCAATATTTAGGTGAGTGTCACATCAAAGACTGAGAGGATGTGTTCTCCTTTGCCAAAGCTGGGTAGGATATTGATTAGAAATGAAGAGATTGAATAGGGATACTGGGTACAATTCTCCTAACCTACTTATTTGAGCAAGGTTTTGGTCACCCATCCTAATATTTCCTTATACAAAACTGAATTAATGAGAATTTTGGTAATTGGAAATATCACCAGATTACATCTGTGGTTCATGCATGGAGAAAACAGCTGAATTCCAGAGATAAGTCGAGAATCAAGGCAGCATTTGATCAAAACTGGATCAAGGGGCCCATGTAAAATTGCCGTCAAGTGGTTAGCAGTGAGAAATACTGGTTGCAATCATACCTAGCACAAAGGATGGTTGTGGTTGTTGGAGGCCAATCATTTTAGTTCCAGGATATTACTGAATGCATTACTCATGTTTGTGGTTTAGGCCCAACCATCTTCCAACTAATTCATTAATAACCTTCCCTCTATCATAAGATCAGAAGCAGGGATGACATTGATGATTGCAGTGCACTCAGTATCATTTGCAATTCCTTATGTAGTGATAAGTCTGTACTTGTCATAGAGTCTTAGAGTTGTGCAGCATGGAGATGGACCCTTTGTCCAACTTGCCTGCGCTGACCGAATTTCCTAAATTAATCTGATCACATTTGCCCTTCCTATTCATGTCCCCATCTAGATGCCTTTTAAATGTTGTAATCGTACCAGATTCCACCACTTCATCTGGCAGCTCATTCCATACATGCACCAACCTCTCTATGGAAAGGTTGCCCCTTAGGTCCCTTTTAAAACTTTCCCCTCTCATCTTAAACCTATACCCTCTAGTTTTGAACTCCCATGCCCTGGGAAAAAGACCTCGGCTATATACTCTATCCATGCCCCTCATGATTTTATAAACCTCTATAAGGTCACCCCTCAGCCTCCGACGCTCCAGGAAATATAGCTCCAGCCTATTCAGCCTGTCCCTATAGCTCAAACCCTCCAAACTGGCAACACCCTTGCAAATCTTTACTACACTCTTTCAAGTTTAACATCATTCTTATAGCATGGAGATCAGAATTGAATGTAGTATTCCAAAAGTGGCTTCACTAATGTCCTGTACAGTTGCAACATGACATGCCAACTCCTATATTCAATGCAATGAACAATAAAGATAGGTGTACCAAACACCTTCTGCACTACCCTATCTACCTGCAACTCCACTTAAAGGAACTATGACCCTGCACCCCAAGGTCTCTTTGTTCGGTAACACTCCGCAGGATCCTACCATTAAGTGTGTAAATCCTCCCCTGATATGCCTTACCAAAGTGCAGCATCTCACATTTATCTAAATTAAGCTCTATCTGCCACTCCTCAGCCCATCGGCCCATCTGATCAAGGTCCCATTGTACTCTGAGATAACCTTCTTCACTGTCCATTACACCGCCAATTTTGTTGTCATCTGCAAACTTACTCACCATTGCTCCTATATTTACATTCAACTCATTTGTTCAGATGACAAAAAACAGTGGACCGCTGGTCACAGGCTTCCAGTTTGAAAAACAATCCTCCACCACAACCCTCTGTCTCCTGCCTTCAAGCCAATTTTGTATCGAAATGGGTAGTTCTCCCCGAATTCCATGTGATCTAACGTTGCTAACCAGTCTACCATGCAGAACCTTGTCAAATGCCTTGTTGAAGTCCATAGAGACGATGTCCACCATTCTGCCTTCATCAATCTTCTTTGTCACTTCTTCAAAAAACTCAACCAAGTTAGTGAGTATGAGAAAGAATTAGTCAACTCTAAGAGTTTAGGGTGAGGAAGAAGTGGTTTAGAAGCATTCTGAGAAAGAATTTTTTTTCACCCAGTGTGGGTAGAAGTATGGAATGCACTGCCTGAGAGGGTGGTAGAGGCAGGTTCTCTTGCAACATTTATGAAGCATCTGGATGAGTTTTTAAAATGCGGTGACATAGTAGGCTATGGACCAAGTGCACATAAATGAGATGGATGTAGTTTGGTGTTTGTTGGTCTGTGTAGACATGGTGGGTTTAAAGCTATGCTGTATGACTCCGACTAACTTTTAGCTAATAATTAGTCAGTATCATTCGCATGTTCAGGTTAATTTCTAATCCAATTCAATATCCAGGATGTTGATGTTGGGCAATTTGATCATGATAATGTCACTTGAAATCAAGGAGTGATAGATTCACTGTCTTGTTGGAGATGACTTGTTGCCAGCTACTTGAAAATTGTGAATGGTCCCCACTTTATTCCTGAGTTGTACCTTAGCCAACAAAGTTTCAGCTATTCCTGTATTCTCCAGTTGACATTATATGGGAAACTGCTGGAATGGTTGTGGAATTTTTGCTTCCACTCATTCAGGTAAAGTGTGAAATTTGTTGGGGCATCATCCTGGGATGACACGTTAGTTGGGATTGAGAAAGAACAAAGGTTCATGTTGATATCGAAGTGGATATAGACTGCTGAATTCCAGGATTTGCTGAGGTTTAAGAAGGATATAGATGTAGTTGCTACTCTAAGACCTTGTGATTTTCGGTTACTTCCATATATTGACCTGAACACTCAGCATCGCCAACTGAACTAAATTTGCTCACTCATGGAAACATAGAAAATAGGAGTAGGCCAATCAGCCCTTCAAGCCTGCTCCACCATTCAATATGATTGTGGCTGATCATCCTACTCAGCACACAGGGCTCTGTTCCTGCTTTCTCCTCATGTCATTTGATCCCTTTAGCCTTAAGAATTGTATCTAACTCCTTCTTGAAAACATTCAGTTTTTGGCCTCAACTACTTTCTGTGGCAGAGAATTTCACAGACTAACCGCATTCTGGATGAAGACATTTTTCCTCGCATCAGTCCTAAATGGCCTGCTGTGTATCCTTAAGTTGTGACTCAGGCAGAAACACATGGAATTGAAGGCAAATTACTGACGTGGCTGAGAAATTAATTGAATGGCAAGTGACAGATAGTAGGGGCAATGGATTCATACTCAAATTGTCAGGATATAACTAGTGGTGCCACATAAGGATCTGTCTTAGGATCTCAACTATTTATTAACGACTTGGATAATGACATAGAAAGTCATATATCCAAATTTGCTGATGACACAAAAGTGGCATTCTACACAGTGTAGATGATGGTCTATCAATATCCCTTTGTAATTTTATGCTAAGTGAATGGGCAGAACTGTTGCAGATGGAGTCCAATGTAACCAATGTGAGGTTATCCATCTTGGAGTGAAAAAGGATAGCAGGTATGAAGTTAAGTGTAATGGATGTCCAAAGAGATTTGGGAGTTCAGGTGCAAAGCTCTTTAAAACATCAGAAACAGATGCAGGAAATAATCAAGAAAGCCAATGGAATGTTGCACGCTATATCTGGAAGACAGGAGTATGAGGATACTTCAGTTGTACAAAACTCTAGTTAGACCTCAATTGAAGTACTGTCAGCAGATCAGAGCACCACAGCTTAGGAAGGATATATCGGCCTTGGAGAGAGTACAGTGTAGGTTTACAAGAATGATACCTGGACTTGAGGGGTTGTTATGAGGAAAGAGTCGGCTATTTTCTCTAGAATTTAGAAAGTTGAGGGGTCAAGTGATCGAGGTCTTCAGGATATTAACATGAAAAGACAGGGTAGATAAAGATAAACTATTTCCGCTGGCTGGGGATTCTAGAACTAGGGGGCATAGACTGAGAATTAGGGCCAGACCATTCAGGGGAGATGTCAGGAAGCATTTCTGCACACAAAGGGCTGTACATATTTGGGACTTGCTTCCACAAATGGCAGTGATTGCTAGGTCAGTAGTTAATTTTAAATTTGAGATAGATAATTTTTTATTAAGCAAATAGATATGGGCCAAAGGCAGTTATGTGGAGTTACACCACATATCATCCATGATCTCACTGAATGGTGGAACAGGCTCAAGGGGCTGGATGGCCTACTTCTGTTCCTATGTTTCTATATTGTTCTAAACTCCAGTGAATATAGTCCTACCAATCCAACCTCTCTTCATATGTCAGTCCTGCTATCCTAGGAATCAGATCGGTAAACCTTAGTTGCACACCCTCCATTGCCGGAACAGCCTTCCTCAGATAAGGAGACCAAAACTGTACACAATACTCCAGGTGTGGTCTTACCAAGGCCCTGTACAATTTCAGCAAGACATCTCTGCTCTTGTACCAATGTACCAATTGCCTTCTTCACTGCCTACTGCAAATACATGCTTAGTTTAAGTGACTGGTGTACAAGGATGCCCAGATCTTATTGCACCTCCCCCTTTCCCAATTTATTGCCACTCGGACAATAATCTCCCTTCCTGTTTTTGCCACCAAAGTTGATAACCTTCAAATTTTCTGCATTATACTTCATCCACACATTTGCGCACTCATACAACTTTTCCAAATCACACGGAAGCATCTCTGTGTCCTCCTCACAGTTCATCCTCCCGCCCAGATATGAAGTATTTGTAAACTTGGAAATATTACATTTAATTAACTCATGTTTAAACGTTTGTCATTGCCTATCCATCATCATCACTTTAAGTAACGTTCCCCAGTATATTGTAACCAGCTTGTGCCTCACACCATTGCAGATTCCTTTATTTAAGTTCAGGACCCTAGTCTCAGAATCAACTCTGTCACTCTCCATCTTAATGAAGAATTCTACCATGTTATGGTCATTTTTCCCCAAGGGCCTTACACAACCACATTGCTAAGTTTTCATTTCTCATTACACGATACCCAGTCTAGGATGACCTGTTGATCCAGAAAAGTCTAAGAATTGTAACAACTGATTTAATTTGCCTAATCTATATGTAGATTAAAATCACCTAAAATTGTAGATGTACCTTTATTGTTTACATCTCTAATTACCTGTTTAATGCCTTCCTGAATATTACCACTGCACTTTAGGGGGCCTGTATACAACTCCCAGTATATTTTTCTGCTCCTTGGTATTTCTAAATTTTACCCATACATGCTAACCCACTTCCTTTTTCTTTTGTCCATCCTTCCTAAAAACTGAATACCGCTGAATCATTAGTTCCTACTATAGTCACCCTACAGCAACATCTCTGTAATGTGAACTAAAGCATAACCATTTCTATTTATTTGTGTAGCTAATTCATCCACTTTATTGTGAATGATCCATGTGGTAAGACACAGGCCTTAAGACTTGCCTTTTTAATATTCTTCGTCCCATTCACATTATTTTGCACTGTGGCCCTGTTTGATTCTTGTCCTAGACTTCTCTATCTATCACTTTTCTTATTTCTTATTCCGCCTTTTGATTTTTTTTTCCCATTTCCCTTTCTCTGTCTCCTTGCATAAAGTCCCATCCCCCTGCCATTTTAGTTTAAACCATCCCCAACTGGACTAGCCAATACTACCCCGGTTTATCAGTCCCAGGTGTGCCGAAGTGCATGCCATCAGCGATTAACCTAGTGAACCTCCTCTGACTTGCCTCTAAGGCGACTACATCCCTCCTCAAGTAAGAGAATATAAACTGTATGCAATATTCCAGGTGTAGTTCCATTAATGCCTTGTACAGTTGCAGCAACACTTCCTTACTTGTACATTCTATTCCTTTAGCAATAAATGCCTAAGTTCCATTTGCCTTCTCTAGTATCTGCTGTAACTGTATACTAGTTTTCTGCGGCTCACATATGAGGGTACCCAGAGCCCTCTGTACTGAAGCACTGAGAAGTTTTGCTCCATTTGGATAATAAGTAGCCTTTCTATTCCTCCAGTCAAAATTGAAAACCTTACACTTATCCACATTAAACTCCATCTGCCAAATTTTGGCTTATTCACATAACTTATCCATATCCACTTGTAAATATTTTGTTTCTTCATTGCAACGTATTTTAGCATAATCTGCTATTGGCTGTTGTACCTTCTATCCTTGCATCCAAGTTGCTAGTATAAATTTTAATAGCTGGCGCCTGATAATTGAACCCTGTGGCATTGACCTAGATGCATCTTGCCAAATAGAGAAAGATCCACTTATTCCGATTCTCTGCTTTCTGTCGATTATCCAATCCTGTATCTAATCTACCCTTTAGACCGTTGCAATCTTGCCTTCTGTATTAACCTTTTGTGGTCACCTTATCAAATGCCTTCTGGAAGTCCAACTGTACTACATCTATAGAATCCTAATTATTCACTTTGCTAATTACATCTTTACAGAACTCTAACAAATTAGTCAAACTTGAACTATCCTTCATAAAACCAAGTTGCTCTGATGGATAGAATTTTGATGTTCCAAATTGTCCTGGTCTTACTTTCTTAATAATAGATTGCAACAATTTCCCAACGACAGACGTTAAACTAACTGGTTCATTTTTCTACTGTCTGCCTCCCTCACTTTTTGAATAAGGGACATCCTTTATTCATTAATGGGATGAGGGCCTCGCTGGCCAGGCAGCATTTACTACCCATCTCTAATTGCCCAGAGGGCAATGTCAGCCACATTGCTGTGGGTCTGGAGTCACATGTAGGCCATACTAGGTAAGGATGGCAGTTTCCTTCCCTAAAGGAAGGACATTAGTGAACCAGCTAGGTTTTTCCCCAACAATTGGCAATGGATTTGTGGTCACTGTTAGACTCTTAATTCCAGATATTTATTGAATTAAATTTCTACCATCTGCCATGGCGGGATTTGAACCCGGGTCCCCAGAACACTATCTGGGTCTCTGGATTAACACTGGTGCAATCTGGATGTTATTGTTGGATGCACCAGTGATAATACCACTAGGCCATCACCTCCCCATAATAACATTCAGGATGCAACAAACCATCCTGGAATCTTGTTTGCAGCCATAGAAACTTTTTTTTTTAATCTATTCCTGTTATCATTGAATCTCCTATTGCTATATCTTTCCCATGCTTATTTTTCCAGTCCCACGCAGCAGAGACAATCATAGTGCAAGAATTTGGCTATTGTTACTTTGCTCTGAGAGGCCATACCCCCTAACAGAATCCGAAGAGATATATGTTTTTCAGGGGAATGGCCATAGGGAATTCCTGCACGGCCTGCCTCGTCCAATTTCTCTTCCTGTGCTCATCCATTCCCTCCCTCTCTGCAGAATGTTAACCTGTAGAGTTGCCACCTTTCAGCATGTGCTGTCTATGATACTCTCAGCCTCATGGATGCTCCACAGTATTCTCAGCTGCTGCTACAGCTCCAAAAATTGGCCTTCCAGAAGCTGCACCTGGAGACATTGCACTCGTTCTAGCCCCGGGCTTTGGAACTGTACCTGATATCCCACGTAGAACACAAGGAGTACACCATGACCTTGAGCTTTCTGATGATGAATTACCCCTTCCATTAAACCCCTAGATCACCCTTAAAATCAAGTAATATAAATTATTCCAGGGCACTTCTTCTCTCAAACTCTGCACTGTTGCCCTTACAAATGATAAAGTCTTGGCAACGGCCTTACAAACTATAAGTGATAAAGATAGTATAAATACTCAGCTGACTTTACACACCTCATCAGCTGCTCCCTCTTGCCCTGCATCACTTTTTGACACTCTTGCCAGACTGGCTTCACTGTGATGTTGACTGTGGGACACTCCTAGCCCCTTAACAACTTGATTTCAGAATCTTTGCCCTCGTTGCAAGCATTACCACAGTTTTGTCCTACTTTAGCCAAATGATTTTTCCTGCTGACACCTCCCAGCTCATCTTCGTGTTTGCCAAACCATCAGGGGCCAACTGTCATCCTGAATCCTTCCAACTGGAATTCTTTGTCAGAAGTACATCATCTCTTAAATGTGTGAGTAATTGAGAAATCACTTCTGTAGACACAGAAGATGTCAAACTGAAGGCTTAGGTGAGGTAAGCACCATGCAATATTTTTAGATTTAAATGTTGCTGGAAATTGTAGTCTGAAACTCTGCACTTTTGAAACTAATCTGAATAAACAGTAATTCATTGGAGTTAGCTTCCTCTTTGACTGGATGTCGCCTATTTCCATAATTACAGCTATGCGTAATTGTATGGAAATTTATAAAATTGTTCAATTTATATGCAGTGGCATGAAACAATGCAATTAAATGCAAACTTGTCATTATTTGAGAATGATAGATTTTTGTTAATAACGTCTAAGGAAGCAAATTGAGTAAATGGAATATAGAGCAGCCGTGATTTAATTGAGTTGTGGAGCAGGCTCGAAGAACTGCATGATCTACTGTTGTCCCTGTGTTCCCTCCTACTTGTCTTTTGTCAATTGGAGGCAGTGTTGACATGTTATAGAAACTTTGAGTGATTACTATATGTCCATTAAATATATGTATCTACTTTTATATGGTAGTAGCACTTGCAAGACAAATAAATCTTGATAGAATGAAACTTTGTCTCGCCCACTACAATCATGTAATACATGACTGAAAACTGTGATAAACCTGAAATGTTGATAGCTGTTTTCGTTGTATCCTACTTTGTTACAGTTCCGAGGTTTGCCGCTATTCAGTTAAGCTGACAAATTGTGGACGGCGACGCCATCAGATATACTGGAAGGCAGTCGACTTTCCCCGGATCTTTAAGCCTAGCCCACAGAAACAACCTGCACCTTGTGATATGAAATATAAAAATTCTCCTGTAATGGGTCATTATGTTCCCACCTTCAAAGTTAGACCTCTGCGAATGGACCTCAAACCAGGCAGGAGTGCTGTACTGATGCTAGAGGGTGAATCAGATGGTCCTATGGTAAGAAATGTTCTCCTTTAAACACCATGTAGAAATTTGTGTGAAATTATTGTTTGCATGATTGTTTTTTGGCATTGGGAAAGGCTCTTTGGCTTCCAAGATCTCTCAATGTACCTCTCAAACTATTTCTTGTCAGAAACAAGTCTGGAGTTTTTTAAAAAATTTATTTGTATAAGGAATCTGGGCAAATATTAATTGCCCCGGGAAAGTGATGGTGAGCCACCTTCTTGAAGGTGTAGTCCACGGGATGTGGATGTATGAACAGTGCTGTTAGAGTGGGAATTCCAAGATTTTCATTGTAATAGTGAGAAATAGTGATATGGTTCCAAGTCAGAATAGGTGTGACTTGGAAAGGGGCTTGCAGATGATGATGTCCCACACATCTGTGCCATTGTCCTCTTTCATTACTTTTTATGGTTATTTACTCCAAGGGGCCTAAATTTGCCCCTGAAAATGGGCACAGGAATCATAATAAGGCATTAGTCTCTGCTTGTCACTTGTGGTGCAGGTAGCGTTTTTGTAATTGTCTCCTGTAGTCAGCACTACCCATGCTGTTAGTAGCTGCGGCCCTCAACAGGGCTCCATGTTTGTGCAATGCTTATACAACTTAACCTGCGCTATTTCAAGCCAGTCTACATCTCTTAAAAGGGAGACCCACTCTCTCTGGAGTTGGTGTTAAAACTGTTTATGGAAGAGGGGCTGATCAGGATGAAGAGTACGCTCTTTTGCAATGGGAGGGGGGGCAGGTAAGTGTGTGTTTCAAATTTCTCTGATACTGAACTGGATCTGTTCATTGAGGAAGCGGAGAGGATGAGGCAGTTCATCAATACACATAAGGGCAGCTCAAGCTCCATGTAATCTGCAAAGACAGTGGGAGGACATAATACAGCATATCAATGTCAACAAGCAAGAACGTTGGATATGGATGCAGTGCCAGAAGCAGACGAACGTAGGAGCAGGAATACAAAACTCAAACGGTGACTGGAGCCACTGTAACACATCCGAAGGCTGAGGTGGATAGCATGTTTAGAGATGAGGAAGGAAGGGTGTGGGTAACTGCCAGGCAATCTTAAGAGAAACAGGCATGTAATGCAGCAGCCTCTTGGGGTCCCATTGACAAAATCGGCTTTCCATTTGGACATTGGTTCCCCCGGAGAGTACAGTCAAAGCCATGTTTGTGGCACTGAGATTAGCTCAGCTGAACAGGAGGGAGGAAGAAGAAAGGAACAATAATGACAGGGTATTCATTATTTAGAGAGATTGAGAGGTGTTTCTCTGGCTGTGGATGTGACTCCTGATGGTGTGTTGTCTCCCTGGTTTCAGAATCAAGAATATCCCAGAGTGGCTGCAGGGCATTCTTCTGGGGAAGGCTGAACAACTGGAGGTCATAGTCCATGTTGGTATCAATAGATTAGGTAGAAAGGGGGACTGTGGTCTTGCAACCAGAATTTAGTAAGGTACGTAGAAAATTAGTGAGCAAGCCCTCAAATGTAGATGTCTGTGGATTACTCCCAGTGCCAGGAGAAAGTGTGTACAGAAAAATAGGAGGATGAGACAGAAGAATGCATGGCTGGAATTTTGGGACAGTGAGACTGGCGCTGGGGTTGGAGACTTACCTCGGAGTCTGTTTTTTATGAATCTTCTCCTTGAGATTTCTGGTATCCCAGCAATGACCATTACTGAGTTCTGAGACTTAATTAGTTAGTTAATTAGTTGTTACAGAGATAGTAGGAACTGCCGATGCTGGAGAATCTGAGATAACAAGGTGTAGAGCTGGATGAACACAGCAGGCCAAGCAGCATCAGAGGAGCAGGAAAGCTGACGTTTCGGGTCGAAATAGTGAGTAATACATACAGGTTTTATTTTGCAAAATTCATTTTAAAAAGCTGCAGAAGAAAAATTAACTGGATTAAATCTCAAAGGCAATTCATACCTAAAGCATTAATGTTTTATATACTTCACTGAATCTCTCTGCAGACTTTTCTCATTTTTGCACATAACTTGTCCCTTTTAACACTTGAGGTCATTTTTATTGATTTCTTTTGTATTCCACACATCATTTTAATAAACAATTAACTAGAACTGAACACAATGATCTCTGTGCTGTGATCTGTCCATGCTTTATCCTCCATGCAACAACTTTGTAGATCTAAATTGCAGTGCTCTGGACATACACGTCAATATGTTCTTAAACTGCCAAATGATGTAGACATTGAGAATGATGGATTTCTAGAAGTACAAGTTCCTTTCCAAATCACCTTGCCCTAATTCCATTCCATTAATTTTGTATATCCATAAAATATCTGTTTGTCTAACATGCAAGAAAGTTGTTGGTGGGGTGTTTGTGTTGAGGCCCGTGATTGCAAATCTAGGGGACTGTTTGTACACCCTTTCCTATGAATATACCTCACACTCCCATGATACAAAAGGTGTAGGCTAAATAATTTGGCCTTGCACACCATGCGCGATTGCAATTCCCGCAATCCACGTACTGCACATTGTATAAATTCTTGCAATGTTTATATCAGTTTGGTACAGTGGAATAACAAAAATAAATTAAAGTCTTCACAGATTTAATAAATTAACATTTTTTTCTAAAATTTATTAGACACAAACATGCATTAGAAAGAAAAATGGTGGTAATGGTGCAGCTAAACTAAATCAGGTAATACGCTGGCACCACATTGTATGAGCTAGGTGGAATCCTGGTCACCAAAAGGCAGATTTGCTGTCACCATCCACTTTTTAGGTGGGATCTAGTGCCTAGTGCAGTAGAGGTTATCTAACAGAAGAGACTATTGTATTAAACAAAGTACAGATTATTATATGATAACAATCAAGTACAAGTCAGATTGGTATCATAAGCGTTGTTACAAAAACTATGAGGAAACTTCAATGATACATATATTTTGGTCCAGAGCTGTTCTGCTTTTCCCCACACCCAAGTCCTTATGACATTATTGGGTTAGTAGAGTTTAGTATTGCCATTATTATTAACCCTTTCAGAACATTTACCCGATACAACAAAATTAAAAAATACAAGGACAGCATTAATCCTACGTTTATTTTGTAATGACCACAATAGTACTTCTTTCAGTCTGCTGATGAATAAGTAAAGGTAAATAATAAAAAGAAAAGTCTGAACTATTAACAGAAAATGCTGGAAATACTCAATAATTTAGGGAGCATTTGCAGAGACAGAAATAGAGTTTATCTTTCAAGTTGATGATCTATCATCTGATGAACTTGAAACCTTAGCTCTCCAGGATGCTGCCTGACTTGCTGAGTGTTTTCAGCATTTGCTGTTCATAATATAAACATTTAGGTTTCTATGTAAAATTCTTGATGAACTGCTGTGGGCAAAGTCTTCTCTTCCCTCTTAGAACTCAGTGATAATTTGTTGATAACCTTCTTCATCTCACAGTAAAGGGTAACTGGCTCTGATATTTATTATTGTCCTAGTGCAGCTTAACTAAGACAATGACTTCCACTGAAATCAGTAGGGTAAAAATAGGGAGAGATGTAAAGTAAGTTGCTATCACTTACCTTAGTTTATCATGCTGTCTCTCAACATGTGTCACATGTTCCATTATTGACTTCCTTCAGAGTTTCTCCTATGAACCGCTCTCTCAAGTTCATCTAACCTTCTGTTGGCAGCTTCAGGTGAGGAAGGAGGTTCTAGGAGGCTGCTGCAGCGTTGAATCAAGTGGGGACTTGGCTGTTCCTCATGGCTCCATCAGTGACAGCTGAAGACAAGGTGGGTCCAGGTCCACGATTCCAATAGCCCGGGTTTTCCTTCAGGTTTCTGCAGTGTCTTCACAGTGGCATGGCTGGTCTGGTATGGCCTGCCAGTCCTTTCGGCAGCTTTGGTGGCTGTTTTCATCGGTTTAGGTCTCCTTGCAGCGGCTTCAGCCAGTCTGTGACCCCATGTGGCATTTTCTTCGGCATCGAAGTGGATCCAGCCCGAGACTCCAATGGGGATCGGGTCCTCGAGCCCAGAGCTGTGAAAAGGACTAAGTGGACAATGTCTTCAGTTCTCTTTTTAAATTTCTTTTATTTTCCCTTTATTCAATTATCGCGGAAGGACTGTTATTCTGAATTGTTGATCTTTTATTTTTCTAATTTATTACTATGATTTTGTACTTTTGACGGTCTGTAATGCTTGACTTTTTATTTCTTTATTTTCTCATCCTTTTCCTAAGAATTTTTACTCTAGAGTCTGTACCTTTGTACCTAAGATGGCGCCATAAGTGGAGATTTGTAAACTTTTCATTGTACTCATGTAGGCACATGTGACAATAAAGCTGATTCAAATGCTCAGTTATATTGTATGAAATTTCAAATATGTCCATCCTTGAGCCCCATTCAGCTGTGTCCTCCTTTGAAAAGATATGAGGCATCCACTTGTGCTCTGATTGTTCTCTGTAACAGGCTTATTTGGAACACCTATGACTATGGAGGTAAAACTTTTCTAATGACATTAGGAGAGCAAAGAGGGTTCTAATTAAAGTCCTAAGTTATTGTCTTTGCCCTGTTACTGTGCTCTTATTATTTGATAAATACTTAATGAAAGGGTCAATTTTTTTTGCAACAGGCTGAAAATATCATGACATTTCCCAGCATGATTCTGTCACTGCTTCTTCCCACACAGTAGTGTTGATAAAGAAGAGATTTTTGTTATTTGGGGTCCAGAAGAACAGCTTGATGTGAATAATTTCTAGGTTTTGTTCTTTTTGTGTTTTATATCAGGTGGCAAAACAGCATGTAGCCAAGAACAGACCTTTCAAGGCTCAGTTACTGGGAGTGAAACATTGCATTAAAAATGTCATGTATTTTGAGTTACCTAACTCTGAAAAATAAACACCACTCCATATGTTTAATGGGTGTGCAATCTGGTGTGTTCTATCTGAGCAATAGCCTCAGCTGAATATGTCCCTCATGTTAACGACTTACTGGATTTTACATTTCTCTTTAGGTTGATGAAGGCAGAATGGAAACTGGAGGTTCAGTGCACTCCTGCTCCCACTGCCTCACAATGGTCTGTATAGGATGGGGTGGCATGGCAGCTTGGTGGTTTGCACTGCTGCCCCACAGCACCAGCGACCCAGGTACGCTTCATTCCTTTGGCGACTGTCTGTGTGGAGTTTGCATGTTCTCCCTATGTCTGCGTGAGTTTCCTCCAGGTGCTCCAGTTTCCTCCCACAGCCCAAAGATGTGCA
>NC_063346.1:59844054-59925270 GCF_021869965.1 Rhincodon typus
CTGTTTTCTCCTTCACAGATGCTGCCAGACCTGCTGAGCTTTTCCAGCAACTTTGTTTTTGTGACCAATTCTATCTCCTGAACCAGTTCTGCCGTTCCACCGTTCAGTGAGATCTTGGCTGAGCTGCATTCTAACATCATATACTCACCTTTGATCCATATCCTTAACACTTTAGGATATCAAATATCTATCAATCTTACATTTAAAATTTGCAATTGATCTAGTTTGGAGAAGAAAGTTGCAAACCTCTACCATCTTTATCAAAAAAAGACATTACAGATAAACAAAATCATTTGTTGGCCAGAATTTGCCATTACAAACTGTCTTTCAATTGCTGTAAGTTAGAGAAGCATATTATTTTTAAAGAAACAGCTACATTTGGAGTTAACGGAGAAATGCCAAGAATAAGGGTGAGTCAGGACCAATATAATAAAGTAATGCAAGTAATGTGAGGAGAATAAAGTTAAAGTAAGGGAAATCAATTGAAGACATGACAGCACAGCTCAGTCGGTAGAATGTAAGGCTTGTAACGTGGGAGGTCATGGATCCTATCATTGTCCAAGAAGACCAAATGTGCAGGAAATGCTACCAAATGTAGAAATGTGAGCTTAGGGTTTCAGAGCTCCAATCATAGTTGCAGTCATTGTGACACATCTGCAAGACTGACAACTGTGTCGATAGGACATAAGATGTAGTCCAATGGAAGCAGGTAGGTAGTGCAGGTGTTCCCTGGGGTCTAGTTCACAAGTTATTTTTCTGTTTTTAGAACGTGATAAAAGAGCTGGATCCTCAAGGGAGTGCAGTCAGAGCCAGATTTGTGCCACCATGATCATGTTGGCTGCAGAAGAGTGGAGTAAGAAGAGCAAAAGTGATAGGGGATTCGTTGGTGAGAAGAATGGACAGGCGTTTCTTTGGACTATAGACGTGACCCTACCTGATACCAAGTACAAGGATGTCACTGAGTCAATGCAGGACATTCTTCTTGGAGATGGCGAACAGACAGAGGTCATGGTCCACATTGATACCAAAAACCTAGATAGGAAGGGGAACTGTGTGGTCCTGCAATCGGAATTTAGGGAGCTAGGTATAGAATCACTGAACAGGTTGTCAAATGTAGTAATGTCCAGATTACTCCCACTGCCAGGAACAAATGAGAACAGAAATTGAACAATAAGGCAGATGAATGTATAACTGAAAAAAATAGTATAGGACAGAATATTGGGACACTGAGACTAGGACTGGCCCTGGGGAAGATGGCATCTGTACAAGTCAGACATGTTGCACCTGACCTGAGCTGAGACTGAGATCCTTGCAGGGTGTTTTGCTGTGCTGGGATGTAAGAACTAGGAAAGAAACTTAAGTTAATACCAGGGTATACAAAATACAGATAGCACTTGTACAGAGGAAAGAAAGTGAATAGGGGAAGTTGGACTGAGGGTGAAAGTACTGACATCTATGTGTATGAATGCACAGAGTGTAGTAAATAATACTGGGGAGTCACATGTGCAGATTGCCATGTGGAAATATGATTTTGTGGTGACAACAGAGATCTGGATTAGGAGGGGAGGATTAGGTGTTAAATGCTACAGTCTTAGAGTTTTTACAACAAGGAAGGACGTCTTTTGGCCCATCATGTCTGTGTCATTCATCAAGCATCCATTTAGAGTTATAGATATTTAATTCTGAGCAAAAACACCAGACCCAAAATGCCAACTCCACAGATGCTGCCAGAGCTGCTTAATTTCTCCAGCAATTTCTGTTTTTGTTTTGGATTTCAATCATACACAGTTTTTAGCATTTTTTTTTCATCTACTGTAGTCCATTTTCAGCATGTGGCCCTTAGACATGGATGCTATGGTGTTACAAGTGTTCATTTAAATTGTTCTTAAATGTTTTGAGGATTTCCGCCTCGACCACTTTTTAGGTAATAAGTTCCAGATACCCATAACCCTCTGGTTACAAACATTTTTCCTCTACTCCCCTCTAAACCTTATTGACCCCTCCAATAGGAGGAAATGTTTCCCATTATCAAAACTGTCTTTGTACATTCTCTTTTATGACTGGAATCTGTTACCAGTGGTGTTCCCCAGGGACAATACAGTATGGAGCTGCAGGAACACAGCAGGTCAGGCAGCAGAGGCACAGGAAAGTCGACGTTTCGCTCCACACTGTATTGAATCTGACTCCAGCATCTGCAGTTCTTGCTATCTCAGTGTTCCCCAGGGATCAGTGTGTAGTGTAATATATTAAAAAAATGATTTGGAGGAGAATGTAGGTGGCTTGATTAGTAAGTGTGCAGATGACACACAAATTGAGGGAGCTGCAGATAGTGAGGAGGATTGCCAAAGGATTTGATAGGATACAGGTAGAACAGAAATGGCAGATAGAATTTAACCTGGACAATGTGAGGTGACACATCTTGGGCGATCTAATGCTGGAGCGAAATATACAGTAAATAACAGATCCCTTAGTAGCATCAACATAGAGGGATCTAGGCATACAGGTCCATAGTTTCCTGAAGGTGGCAACACAAGTGGATAAGATAGTCAAGGCGGCATATGGAATGCTTGCCTTCATTGGTCAGGACATAGAGTATAAAGATTGGCAAGTCATGTTGCAACTATATAGAACTTTAGTTGGGCCACATTTGGAACATTGTATACAGTTCTGGTCGCCACACGACTAGAGGCTTTGGAGAGGATACAGAAAAGGCTTATCAGGAAGTTAGCTGGTTTGGAGGGTATTAACCGTGAGAAGAATTTGGATGGTTCTTTTTCACTTTTGAATGTTGGAGGCTGAGAGATAACCTGATAGAAGTTTACAAAATTGAGGGGCATGGATAGAATGGATGGTTGGAGTCTTTTTCCTAGGGTAGAAATGTCAATTACTAGGTGCTATAGTTTAAGGTATAAGGGGGTAGATTTAGAGAAGATGTATGAGGCAGGTTTTTTATACAGAGGGTAGTATGTGCCTGGAACGCACTGCCAGAGGAGGTGGTGGAGGCAGATACAATAGCAATCTTTAAGAGGCATCTTGACAGATATATGAATAGGCAGGGAATAGAGGTGTGTGGACCGCGTGAAGACAAAAAGTTTTTAGTTTAGGAAGGTGTCAAGTGTTGGCACAGGCTTGGTGAGTGAAAGGGCCTGTTCGTGTGCTGTATTGTTCTTTGTTCTATCTCAATCAGATTTTCCCTCATTCTTCGTTGCTCTATGGAAATCAACCGCAGCCTATCTAGTCTCTCTTCATAGCTGGATCACTCCAGCCCAGTCAACATTCTGGTGAACCTCTTCTGCACCTTCTATAGCAATCCCGTCCTTCCTACAGTGTGGCAACTAGAATGACAGACTGTACTCCATCTTTGGCCTAACTAGCAATACACAGCTCCATCAAATTCTCCTTTCTCTTGTATTCAATGCCTTGACGGACAAAAGTAAGTCCCATATGCCTTCTTAATCACCTTATCTACCTACCACCTATGCTGTCTTCAAGGATCTATGGACATCCACGCCAAAGAACCTCTGATCCTTTGTACTTCCTTGTGTCCTACCATTCAATGTGTATTGCCTTGCCTTTTAGTCCTTCCAAAATGCATCATCTCATACTTTTCAGGATTAAATTCCATTTGCTACTGCTCAGCCCATCACATCATCCTAAGACTTTCCTCCTCACTATACCACACCAGTAATTTTTGTGTCATCTGTGAATTTACTGATCATACCGCGTACATTCTTGTCTAGATCGTTAATGTACCGTGCAAGCAATAGGGGACTCAGCACTGAATCCTGTGGTATGCCACTGGACAGAGGCCCCCAGTCACAAAAATACCCTTCATCCTTCATCCTCTGCTTCCTGCCTCTGTGCCAATTTTGGATCCAGTTTGCCAAATTGCCCTGGACCTCATGGGCTCTTAGCTGCTTCACCAGTCTGCCGTGCAGGACCTTGTCAAAAGCCTCACTGAAGTCCATGTAAATTAATCAACTGCACTACTCTCATCTACACACCTAGTCATCTCCTTGAAAAATTCAGTCAAATTTGTTAAATATGATCTTTCCCTCACAAAACCATGCTAACTATCCTTAATTAATCCTGTCCATCAAATTTTTTTCAGTAGTTTCCCTTCCACAAATGTTAGACTCATTAGCCTGTAGTTTCCTGGTTTATCCTTGCCACTGTTCTTGAATAATGGTACCACATCAGCTGCCCTGCAGTCCTCTGGCATCCCTCTAGTGGCCAAAGAGGATTTGGAAGTTAATGTCAGAGCCCCTGCAATCTCCTCCCTTGCCTCCTATTAGCAGCCTGAGGATTTATCTATTTTCAGCTTTAGTACTGCTAATACCTCCTCTCCCTATCTTGTCCATTCTGCATATAAGATGTTCAGATAGGGAGGGTTGTGGAAATATTGCACTGCTGGAGCAAAAGGACTGTTAACTAGTGGGAAGAATGTAGAGGAACAAACCTACAGGAAAATCACAGGGAGGTTCAAACATTATAAAGTAGTAAAAATAGGTGACCTGAATGAAGAGTGGGCCAGTGAAAGCAGAGAAACATTGCTCGATTCCTAACTTGAAGGACAACATCTCGTTTTCCACTCGGGGACTCTGCAGCCTATAGGACTCAAAATTGAGTTCAATAACTTTAGAACCAGATTCCATCCAGCCATTTTTTTTACCCACTCCCCCATCAAGTCCTGTTAGGACATGTGTTGCTTTTAGCACAGTCACCCATTCAGACCTACTACTAGGCCTATTATCACGTTCTGAAGAAGGAGTCCCGTTCTGAAGAAGGGTCACTGGACCTGAAATGTTAACTCTGATTTTTCTCCATAAATACTCCCAGACCTGCTGATATTGTCTAGCATTTCTGCTTTTGTTTCAGATTTCCAGCATTCGTAGTTCTTTTGGTTTTTTGTCAATTATCACATAATGTGGGTTGTTTTCAGAACAGCTCACACATCCTCTCCTACTCTTAGCTCTTATTATCACTTATTTAGTTTTACTTCTGTCTTGGCCTGCTATCCATAATCTCCTTATTTACCTATCCCTTTTCATATCTCTCTGGGCTCCATCTCTACCTATCCACTCACCTCTTCTGTTTGTCCCCTTCTCTCAACTTAGTCTTCAGCATAAATACTACCTTTTCCTAGTTGCTGACAGTTCTGATGAAGAGTCACCAGACTCTTAATGCTAACTTCCCACAGATGCTGCCAGACATGCTGAGTTTCACCAGTAATTTTGTTTTTAGTTCCTCAATTACATTCAGGCAAGTTTTCTGCAGCAGTGTATGTCCAATCTAACAAGAAAGGGTGCATTGTTGGACATGGTTCTTGGAAATGAGGTTAGCCAAATAGATAAACATCAGTGGGGCCTCATTTAGGGGACAGTGAGCATTGTATTGTAAGGTTTCGGATGACAATAGAAAAGGCCAATAAGCAATCCACAATAAGCGTATAAGTAATAATGAATTGGAGAGTGTACAGAAGACTTTAACAAGAATGTTTCCAGCAATGAGCAACTTCAGTTATGAGGATCAATTGGAGAGGTTGTGACTGTTCTCCATGGAGATAAGAAGTCTAAAAGGAGTTCTGACACAAGTTTTCAAAATCTTGCAAGATCTGAACAGAGTAGCTAGAGAGTAACAGTAAAAAGACTGAGAAGGCGAGGACACAGATTTAAAGAGATTTTCAAATGTAGCAGATGCAATGTGAAGAAGTACTTTTTCACTCAATGAATGGTAAGGATCCAGACTGCACTGCCTGTAAGTGTGCTGGAGGCACGTTCAGTTGAGCCATTCAAGAGGGCATTGTTTTTATTTAAATAATCATTCAATGTGCAAGGGAAAAGGTAGGAGAATGACAAAGTCATAATGCTCATTTGGCCAGTCCTTCTACACTGTAACATTTCTGTGATCCTGTGAAGTATCTCTAATTTTCAGGCAATGGCACTTTAAAGGGAACAGCTTGTGAGTGGTCCATGTGTTATCTTCCAGGTTGTTGCTTGAATGTGCAGTTTACAAGTAACACTTGTTGTTATATTACTTGAAAATTAATGCAACTTGCAGGGAAATTGCAGAATGGATCCTGTGGGATATTGTAATGTCTACTGGTTGCAATAACAAAAATTGCACCCTGTGCAAGTTAAGAAATACATGTGGAATTTCTGATCAAGTAAAAGTGGATATGAAGAGAAGCTGACCACTTTACATGTGATGTTCTACAAACCAAAAGTGAGACCTCTCAAGAAGTAGGTGTGACCAGAGCAGTGGTAGGAGAAAAGATCGAGCTGATTTCCCAGGGATAGATCTGGAGATCTTGCAGCATAACAAAGTTGTTGTCTTTTAATCAAAATGGGCCTTTCATCAAAAGGCAAGAAAGGTGGGGGTTGGGCGAGGTGATAGTTCACTTTCATAACACTTGAGGCAGATAAATACAGGGTACCTTACGTTGGATTTCATCATCTTGAATTGGGATGGAGCACAGGCAGAAAGGTAAAACAAAATAATGTTGGGAGGTCCTGCCTCTTTTTCTGGCACCAGTCATTTTACCAGCCAAATTAATTTGCTGCACAGCTATAAAGGAGTTAATTTTCCAAAACATAGCCATGCTTTACAAGAAGCTAGTCAAGGCCACCACGTTGCAGAGATTTAAAATGAAAACTCTGTCAACCAACCTGCCCATATTGCTTCTTGAGCTAAATGAGTTCAGTTCATCTTTGCATCTCGCCATTACTCCTGCTACCCTTCCCTGTCAGATGTTATCTGTAGTGCAGTTCCTTTGCCTGCCACATTTGTTTGCTCAGTTGGGGCAAACATGCACATTAGTCCTGTTTGCATTTTGGTGCCCCTGGCTGTTTTTGTTTCAGATCATTGCTTGTTTTAGGTCATTGAGATCTTCTGATGCCACCAATCAATTTTGGATACAGTCCAAATTGTGTTCATTAGCAAGCTGCTACTAAAACAATCATGACCTTGGATATAAACTCGCCCTTTGCTTATTTAAGATTTAGGTGGATTTACTTTTTAAGTACACTTCCCATAATTCTTTGAGAAAAATACAGTATCCAAATTTATTCCAATAACAGTCCTATTGAACAGTGATAAATAGTGGAGATGCTGATCACTTTGTTTGAATTGTTTTCATTGATTGTTTGCTTCCTCGGGCTGAATGTGAAACGTACTGTGTCAAAGGCTTTTGCTGGCACTCTGGATATTCACGGATTCAAAGAACTCTCAGGATATGATGTTCCTCTTTTGCATCCTTCATCTTTTCTGCAAAGCATCTTGTGGACCTTTTCATAAAAAGGGAAACTCTATTGAATGGATTATAAATGGAGAACAAGGAGTGATGTGATCTGGCACCATGCCAGTATCGTCTCAACACTTCCTATCAGTGGAATGCTATTCACATGACATGGGTGTACAAGAGGTTGGGAGAATATAGGTGTACAGATTTTTGCTAGTCATTAATATGGGCCAGAAGTTTGAGGTAGGTCTGTGGCCACATCTTCCGAAACCAGAAGTCAATGCGTTGGAACCTCAGAGTGGCTGCACAGTTGTATGACTTAGAGGGAACGCTGGCAGAGTGTACCTGAACCCTGCTGTCTTCTTCTCTCCACCAGCATTAGGTTTTGAGTGGGAAGGCTCTTGGTTGCCAGTTAGAAGCCACGTGCTGGGATTGGCCCAGCTGCAAGGATGCGTGCCATATACTGGAAGGCCCAACAGCTAAAACCAGGCAGATCACTCTGGCATGTGGTTGCCTTTGGTCCAGGATCTGGATATCTGTGGGATGATCTTCTACCACACAAATACCTCTTTACCTGTGGCCTGAGTCTTTGTGACCCTTCGACTTGAAGGTGAGGGGAGGGGAGGAAAGTCCTCCCGGCAGTAACCATTGCCTCACTAATGGCACCACTGAGCATAATAGCTGTTTGCTGTTCAGAACCTCAGGGTTCATCCTGAATGGAGGGAGCACAGGCCTCTCATTTGTCTCTCCAGCTGGTGGAAGAGACCCCCAACAACACAAGATTTGCCTGCAAATGAGCTGGTATATATTATGATAGAAAACCCAAATGATAGAGGATGTCAAAGATATAATAAAAACAGATATCTTAAGAAAATATCTTAAAAACAAGAATAGTAAATTGTATTTATACAGTACCTTTGATATAGTAAAATATCCCAAGATGCATAAAAGAAATGTTATCAAGCAAAGGTGGACATCATGCTCTATGAGGAGACATTGGTGACTGAAAGCTTGATCAAGAATTCCATCTTAAAGGACACTTTGAAAGAGATGAAAAATGTTATGTGGAATTCAAGAGTCTGGGACTTCTGCAGCTGAAGGCACAGCCACCAGTAGTGGAACAATTAAAATCAGGCATGATCAAGAAATCAAAGTTGAAGGTACATAGATATTTTGGCCGATTATAGGGATTGTAGGAGATTACAAAGATCGGGAGAGTTGAGGCCGTAGAAGGGTTTGAGAATGAGAAAATGAGCATTCAGATGTTGCTTAATTGGGAACCAGTGTAGGTCATGGAGCCTTTCATGTGTGTTGTGGTAGTTCCTATTCTGAAAACCTGAGTCTGTATTCTTATGCCTGCAGCCCAAACATGTCAAGCTGGTTCCTCAATACATGCCTCTTACGTTGAAGAACGTATCCCCATTGCCTCTCACCTTGATCCTAAAGATGGAAGGACCATTTGGAATTGTAGAAAACGTGGAGCTTGAGACAACAACCATTTCAAAGGTAGATGAAATTGCTGTTTTCAATCAAATTTGCTTTTCAAGGACACTAGCTCATGGGAATATATGTATAGATTGTTTAATGGGGATTACTAAAAGATACTAATCAAATGCCAGTGCTAAGATAGTTTGTATCTATGTTACTAGAGCTTTGGCGTGATCACAAGTTTCCTTGTTTGGTGATCAAGTGATTTTATCAAGGGAGAGATTGATTTATATTCATCAGCTGGATCACAAAGTGAAATTTAATCTTTTAAAACTCTGTTATTTAGAATTAAGGATTTTGTTTATGTATGTGGTGATGAAGTGACACAGAAACTTTAAGCTTGAATCTTTTGGCCTTTCCACTTTGATAATCTGACGGCAAGTCTATTACAAGTGTGGCTTGAATGACATCATTGTCTGGGACTGGGATACACTGGCTTTTGAATCCTGCTCTCACCTCCATGGGCACCAGAGAGTAGACCCATTTCAAATTTGGCAGTGTTTGCTGACACTGAAACTGTAGACATGCATGTACACTCATTTAAACATGCCCACATGTAGATTTTACATGTGACTTTGTGCGGAAATGCCATGATCCAACATTGAGTGAGAAGGGCAGGGTGGTGTGATCCCACATGAAGTGAGAAGGGTGTGGGGGAATCCCCTGGATTGGGAATGGGCCCCAGAAGCTGGGGATGGAGCGCAAAAAGGAAACAATGGTTAAGAAACCACACCCCCATTGCCACTCCATCTGGTTCTTCGATTTGCCCAAGCCCTGCTCTCTCGCCTCCCTGTCCTGATCTCACTCCCCTCCCCTTCTGCCCCCTCTTCTCTCACCCCCACCGTTACCCACTTCACCTGACAAAGGAGCAGCACTTCTAAAGCTTGTGATTTCAAATAAATCTGTTGGATTATAACCTGCCTTGTTTGACTTCTGACCCCGTCAAAATGAGAAACAACCCCTGCTTTCCCCGATCTTTAGGATACTTAATGCCAGCTATTCTCAGCAGGGGCATCACTACACTTAGGCTGGTCTGTGCTCCATGACAGGTTTGTGGACAGATTAAGTGAGCATATCCTATTAAGTGTATCAATGCTATTGAATTTTCTAGTTCTGAATTACTTTTTGATGTTGTGGGGGATGCTCATCATTTGAAGAATGAAGAAAATCCTAAAAAAAAGTATTAATCAAACTTTCTCTTGGGCTTTGTCTAACTTTGGTTAATAATGTAAAATGTATAACTTCTCAGAAACCTGTTAAACATCCTCTTACCTGATCAACATCTGTCTTAACACCTCTCATGTTAAAACATCTTTCCAACCATTAAATACCTTTTCAGACTGATAAATGACTCTGCTATCTACTCTTTTAATCACGAGTTTCACCTGTTAAATGCTTCTCCAACCTTTTAAAGTATACCATCAGGTCAAACATGAGCAATTAAATCTGCTGTTTAACTCCCACTAAACAACAAATTAATCAGTACTTCTGCATGTTAAACATTATAGTGAAAGAGAGACTGAAGGTAACAACGACTTAGATTGTCCTCTGAGTGTGGAATTCCTAGCCATTAAGTTTTTCCACAACGAGCCAAAATAGCTGAGTCCAACAGGATGTACCTGCCAGACTACAGGCCAGCGGTTAGGATAAAACCTTACTAATCTTCCTTAATCTATCTGTTGCACACATTTGTTCATTAGTAATGGAATAGCCACCACACAGTTCTGAATTCACATTGAGGACACACTGCATTGTGTTTGGAACTACCACTACTAAATGTAAGATCAAGACTAGATCTTGCAGTTCAAAACTGGGCATGGGTAAAGGGCAGAAAACCATAATTAGCAGCAGAATTTAAATCCACCGTAATCATTAACCATGTGGACAAGCATATTCTTCATTCTGCTATTATTTTCAATTCAAGTGACCAATGAAGGATTGCAGTGGAGCATACCTGGTACAGCACTAGGCAAAAGTGGTATAAGTACAACATAGGACTCTGACAGGTTACTGCTCAACTGTGGAAGCAGCATTTTATAAACAGACCCTGCACAGACCCCAGTAGATAAGATTAAAGCCCTGCAGTTCTGCCAAAATCAGTCATGAATAGGAGTGGGCAAAAAAACAGTTAACCAGAGAAAGAGGAAACCTTATGTCAGTCCCCATCTTCAGTGATGGTACAATTTAGCATATCAGAGCAAAAGGCAAAGCTGACAGACTTGCAACCATTTTTAGCCTAAGGTGCCACATGGATGACCCACCTGGTCCTCCTTCTAAGGTGTTCAACTCCTTGTGATTTCAATTCACTCCTTGTGATTTCAAGGAACAACTGAGTGTACTGAATACAGCAAAGCCCAGGGATCAGACAGCATCTTGATTGTAATGCTCAGATCCTGTGTTCCAGGGCAACCCATGCCCCTAGCCAAGCTGTTTTGCTACATTATAATACTAGTACCTAGTTGACAAAGTGAAAAATGATTGAGATATGGCCTGTCTTCAAAAAACAGGACAAATCCACATAGTCAATTCATTGACCCATCAGCTTACTCTAAAGCATAGCAAAATGAATGGAGTATGTCATTGATAGAACTATCAAGCAGCACTTAGTCACCAATAATCTGCTCACCAATGCTCAGTTTAGGTTCACAAGGATCACTCACTCTTGATCTCATTATACCAACCCACCCACATGCACCAAGCCCTGAACCGCATCAGGCTTCGGCTGATAAGGAACAATTAACAGTTGCATCACTGAAATGACAGGAAACTATCTTCTCCAACAAGTGAGAAAGTCTAACCACCTTCCCGTTACACCATTGACATCTCAGGGTCACCGTTGACTGGCAATTTAAGTGGACCAACTACATAATATCATAGCTACCAGACCAGGTCTGAGGCTGGATATTGTGTAGCAGCTGACTTATCTCCCCAGTGCCTTTGCTTTACTTACAAACACAAATTAAGAGGGCGGTGAAATACTTTCCATTTGCTGAATGTTTGTAGCTTCAACACTTAAGCTTGATACTATCCAAGGCAAAACAGTCCACTTGATGGACAGTCCATTTCATAGAATCAGTACAGTGTGAAAACAGGCCCTTCGGCCCAACAAGTCCACACCAACCTTCAGAGCCAACCCCTCATAGCTCATCTAATCCACTCATTCCTGAACACTGTGGACAACTTAGCATGGCCAATCCACCTAGTCTGTATATCTTTGGACTGTGGGAGGAAACCCGCACAGACATGGAGAGAATGTGCAAACTCCACACAGACAGTCACCCAAGGGCAGAATCAAACCCAGGATCCTGGCACTGTGAGGCAGCAGTGCTAACCACTGTGCCACCGTGCCGCCCACCCATGCTGAGACAGTGTGGTGCAATGATGCAAATCAAAATGAACTTCACCAATTTATAAGTCTTCTTTGACAGCACATCCCAAATTCATAGCTTCACCACATAGAATAATCAAGGGCAGCTAGTGCATTGTAAAACCCCACCTTCACGTTCCTCTCCTAGTCATACACTTTCCTGATTTGGAACTATGTAGCATTTCTTTCAAATGCATTAGGTCAAGTTTCTGGAACTTCTTACTTATCAGCACTGTGAGTGTGCATACATCACATAGATTACAGTGGTTGAAGAAATTGGCTCATTGCCCCGTTTCGCAAGCGCACCATGAATTGGATGATAAATTCTAGCCTTTCTAGTGATGCACCTATCCCATGAATGAAAACAAGTTTTTTTCAGAAAAAGCCTCCTCCATCTGTAAACATATCTTTCACTGCTGAGGACACTTCCTGCCTGGTAAATGCCCGGCCTCATTTTGTTTCTATGTCAATGGGATAGCATTATTGTCTAAAGTGACAATGATTTCTTTTGCTTGGAACAAAATTTGTTGCCTGCCTGTCTGACCACAGCGTCTTCATGGGCTTGAGTGATCAGGTTGGGTTGTAAATGTTTTGAGAGTTTTTGTGATCTCTTATATTACACTAATAAAGGACAGCAATAGAAGGCTTTAGGGTTCTCTTTAAACGTAGGTTTTGTATTATATTGGTAACAAGTACACCTTAGCATTATCATTATTTTGAAGGATTGGAATGCTTGAAGAATCTGTTGGAAATGGAGCAGTTAATTCAATGTCTAAAGCTTCAAAAGGTCTGAATTTCTTGTATTGATGATGTATTTTAATGTTTACAGTTCTGGGGCTGTTAACAATACTCTCCTCCTCCTAATTGATGTCACCTTTTCTATACCCAGACTGTTAAACTGGATGTCGATGAGCATCTTGAGTTGTTAATCCAATTTGACCCATCGTATAAGGATGACTTGTACACTCGTGTAATAGAGGAGGTTCTGACAATCCGGTACTCGGAACACCCACACGTGGATTATGTGGTCTTGAGGGGAGAAGTGCACTTCCCAAACCTGCACTTCGAAACTGATATGGTGGACTTTGGTTGTATCCTCAATGATACTGAGATAGTGCACTACGTGGAGATGATAAATTGCAGCCCCCTGCCAGTAAAGTTTCGCTGGTCCTTCCTTTCAGATGAGCCAGTTAAATGGAATAGGTAAGAGAATTTACTATTTCGAATTAGAATTAGAATTAGGTTCTATTGTCATACGTACTGAAGTGCAGGGATACAAGACTACAAGTGAAATGTGTACAAAATTGCCACTCTCTGGTGCCATTTTACCTACAAAGGTACCTAGATACAAAATCTTAGGAATGAAATAGAAAATAAAGAAATGAAGTTAAAATTTTAGTATTACATTCCAAAAACTACAATTTATAAAAAGTACTTGGATTTGAAGTTGAACATGAAACTCCTGTATAAGAATGGAGTGAAAGTGACAATATGGTGATGAGTTTAACTTGAGGTCACCACATATATGATGAGAGATGAGGTTGAAAAGGTGATGTTCTCATACTGACTTCAGCCAGCATGGGAATTGAACTCATCCTATTGATGTTATTCTTCGTCACAAGCGAGCTGCCCATTCAACTGCGTTAACTGAACTCCCAAGAATACATCAAGAGGACAACTATTTGATTAAAAAATCCAAGTTAGGAGAACGACTGCTTAACTGAACAATGGGGTGGATAATAAATTACTGTGTATGGCAGCCACGATAAAGATAGAGATGTCAGATGCTGCAGAGAAGAGGATGAGTATAGATTGTCTGAATGTTTCCAAAGGTAGCTAGCATCAGGCTGACACATCTGCAGAGATGACAAAAGCAGACATGTTTGAGATGACAAATGCTAATATTGTCCTTTAAGAATCTGTCATTGACTTTTGGAGGTTTGGAATAATATTCTCTGGGACCTGCCATTTGCTATTGATATTAGGTTTTAAAGCACCATTGACTTCTCTATAAAACTATCAGGAGGTTTTTATACCCAAACCTTCTATTGGATGAAGATTCACATAATACATGGCGACCGTCATACAGACTAAAACACAAGTAATGAATTTACAAAGAAGTTTGGAAGTGGAGGCCTTCTGGTACAGACAGAAGGTAAAGGAGATTGCAGTTCACAGTTTTTTTAGAATCTTTGAGTTGCAGGAGGGAAACGTTTCAACTGCTTAGCTTCTGTCCTGTTTCCTCTGTCATAATGAAGCTGCCAATGTCCCACAGAAACATTGTGTGACCATCCAACTCAATACCCCGTTCCTGTGTTCTGTCCATACCCTTTGATCCCTTTAGCCGTAAGAACTATATCTAACGCCTTCTTGAAAACATTTATTATTTTGGCCTCAACCATTTTCTATGGCAGAGAATTCCACAGGCTTACCACACTTTGAATGAAGAAATATCTCCTCATCTCCGTTCTAAATGGCCTACCCTGTATACTTATGACCCCTGTTCTAGACTCCCCTGTCTTCGGGAACATCCTTCCTGCATTTAGTCTGTCTAGTCCTGTTCGAATTTTATAGATTTCCATGAGATCCTCCCTCTTTCTTCTGAACTCCAGTGAATATTGTCCTGACTGATTCAGTCTCTCTTCATATGTTAGTCTTGCCATCCCAGGAATCAGTTGTGAACTCCCTCCATAGCCAGAACATCCTTCTTTATTTATGGAGAACAAAACTGCACGCAATACTTCAGGTCTGATCTCACCAAGCCCCTGTATAATTGTAGCATGACACCCCTACTTCTGTATTTGAATCCTTACTTTATGAAGGCCAACATAACACTTGTCTTCTTCACTACCTGCTGCACCTGCACGTTTACTTTATGCAACTAGTGTAGAAGGATACCCAGGTTTCATTGCACCTGTCCCTTTCCCAATCTATCACCATTCAGATAATAATCCATCTTCCTGTTTTTGCTCCCAAAGTGAATACCTCACATTTATCCATATTATCCTTCATTTGTCCATTATCTCAACTTGTCCAAATCATACTGAAGCATCTCTTTAACCTCCTCCCAGTTCACCTTCCCACTCAGCTTTCTGTTGTCTGCAAACATGGAGATACTATATTTAGTTTCCTCATCTAAATTATTAATATATATTATGAATAGCTGGGATTCCAAACACCGATCTCTGCATGCACCATTAGCCACTGCTTACCATTCGGATAAAGACCCGTTTATTCTTTCGCTTTGTTTTCTGTCTGCCAACCTGTTCTCTATCCATGTTAGTGCACTATTCCAATCCCACGTACTTTAATTTTAAATGTTAGCCTCTTATGTGGGACTTTACTGAAAGCTTTCTGAAAATCCAAGTAACCACTTCCACTGGCTCCCCTGATTAACTCTATTAGTTAGATAGACTCCATTTGTCCCGGATAAACTCCAGTTGTCCCAGGATCATCAATAAATCATTGCTATTGTTCCAAATTCCTTTTCATTGACTACGTATCCAAGCTTGCGTTAAAAGAGCGACAGCGAGAAAAAGACTTGGCACTTTCCTTATCCTTGCTGTGTTTGATCCATGTTGCTTCCTCCCTCATTTTGCTTAAAGCAAACTACTGACATATGATAGTAGGAACTGCAGATGCTGGAGAATCTGAGATAACAAGGTGTAGAGCTGGATGAACACAGAAAATTTTCTGAAGAAGGGTCTAGGCCCGAAACGTCAGTTTTCCTGATCTTCTGATGCTGCTTGGCCTGCTGTGTTCATCCAGCTCTACACCTTGTTATCTACTGACATATGATTTGTTTGTATATTCCCAGAGTAGCTCTACTGTCTTTTTCAACTGAACACTCTGCCAGTAACTTTCATCTTTAACATGTGAAGTTATCATACAAGTGTAAGTAAAACAAGAGATGCAAATTGCTTGACACCTCACTGACCTCCAATGGTCAAAAAGTCACCGGACCCAAATCATTTTTATCTCCATAGATGCTTCCAGATCTGCTGAGCTTCACCAGCAGTTTCTGTTTTTGTTTCAATTTCAATGCTCCTGGATTAACATTGGAAATTGTGAGGCAGTCAGTTATTGTATGTTCTCCCATGTGGTTTGTCTCCACTTTTAAAGTGATCAGAGCAGCCTCTTAAAGCTAACAGTCTCCTTTTTCAAAAAAATTGTTCTTAGTCCATGAATGTTTCAAATACTAAATTCAAATAATGAAAGTTGAATATTGATATTCCATTTTCACTGCTCATAACAAGTTTGATGCCAGCTACCCCATTAAAATCATGTGCAAATGGAAGGCTTACAACAGGACATTGGAGCATCCTCCTACACAGTTTACATATTTCATATTTTGCTCTAATCTCTCCTGTAAACCTTTTGTATACTCTTTAACAACCACTTCTGTAGCCCGTGGCTGGATTGTTAATCTTTGACAAGGAGGGCGAACAAAGTGAGCTTTAGGGTAGTTTTAATTTTTTTTCTCTGATTGTTATCACCTGATTCCACTAATACGTCTGAGAACACAGATACAGAAAGGGCATTTCCTCTGGTTGGGATTATCCAGAACCAGCTCATAGAATAACTGATACACTATTTGACATTGAGATGAAGAGAAATTTCTTCGCTCAGAGGGAGGTGAACCTTTGCAATTCTCTACCCCAGAGGGCTGTGAAGACTCGGGCATTGAGCATGTTCAAGACTCAGATCGATATACTTCTACATGTTACAAACATCAAGGAATACACGGAAAGCGCAGAGCAATGTTGTTGAAGTAGAAGATCAACATTGTTTCATTAAATAGCAGAGCAGGCTCAAAGGGCTGAATGGCTTAGTCCTGCTCCTCTTTCTTTTGTCCTTATCTTCTCCAATTAGTATGTCAGATTTTGTTAAGAGTATACAGCAGTGCTCTGATTGGGTAAACCACAGATTAAATGACTCCAAAAATGATTGTTTTATTGTGCCTGATGTCTAGTTTAATTTGTAATTCTTTTTATGCAAAATTTATGAAACTATCTCACTAGAGATTACATCTGTCCTTGTAAAGTGGCCTATTTCAGCTATTTTGTATTGAACAGTCACTCATTTTAGGGACCTAAATGTGTTGTCATTCTTGAAACTAAAACTTTCATATTCTCTGACCTAATGTAAATCCACACTACTTGAATGAATCTAGTCAACATTTTAGTCAACCTATTTCACACATTGTTGAGGTGCAACTACTACCTAATGCTGCATAATCAAATGATTCTATTATTACTAATACATCACCAGACTAAACCTCTTTGATACTAATGCAATTCCCTTCAGTCTGATCATATTCATCAGCTTCACCCTCTGATTTTATGTCTCATGCAACACTTTGGGATCCCTTTTTGGGCAGTTTATTGAGTTATGATATTTTCAGTCACATCTGAATCGCCTGTTAATTGTTCCCTAGGTTCATTTGTGTTTATTGCAGCTCCAATCCTGTCATCTGGTATGGTGCCCAGATCTGACAAATGTGCTTTCATTCTCATTCCTCCTGTTGAGTCTTTTGCTCTAGAACCTGTTTCTAGAATCTGGAAAATCTTGAAATGCTGCAGTCATCCTTTGTGACCCCACAGATTGTCCTGTGTGTGCCATAAAAGCTGCCATTCAGCCCATTGAGTTTGCTTTGCCACTCAATGAGATCACGGCTGATCTGATAATCCTCAACTGCACTTTCATGTATTTTTCTCATAAACCTTAGTTCCCTTAATGATTAAAAGTCTGTCTATCTCATCTTTGAAATACTGAACAATCCAGTCTTGACAGATCTCTTTCGCAAAGAATTCCACAGATTCCCCACCCTCTGAGAGGAGAAATTCTTCTTCATCTTTATCTTAAATATGCAACCCTTTAGTTTGAGGTTGTGCCTTCTGATCCTAGGCTGTTTCCCACATGGGAAAAAATTTTCCCTCATCTACCCTGTCTTGCCATTGACAAATTTTGTATGTTTCAATAAGATTGCTTCTTGTTCTTCCATATTCCAATGATTAAAGGCCCAATCCACCCAATTTCTCCTCAGTACAATTTAGCATACCACACCATAAGCAGCATCCCCATCAAAGAGGGGATTGCAGACTTAAAATCAGGATCCCACCACTTCACATATCCAAACATATGTTTTGATTTTTATGTTTACCTATCATCAAGTTGAACGTATTCTTAGATTAAGAGACTCTGCTCCCTCCTAATACTAATTCTACTAGTACTTAATGCAGGCATTATTTTACTAATGCTAACATTTGTTTCTCCTGACACTGGAACACTGAACTGTTGTAATGACGCTCAAATTGACTATTTCTCCACTGAAACAGTATTGATTTTTGCAGCCTTTGAAATGAATGTTGAACTTCATTCTGTTATAATTTTTCACTGGTGAGGTATTGATTGGCACTTTACAAATGAATGCAGGAATCTGCTATGACCTGTCGATTGAACTCATTTCAGTGAATCTTGATAGGTAACACTGGAGTTCAGGAACAGCTAATGTGTCCTTAGAATTTTAACCATTTTTTAAGACTTCGCAATATGTATTGTACATATATTCTTTATTTACATAATCATAGTCTGTTGTGTGAACACGATCTACTTTCACTTTCCAAATTGGAGGTTATTTCATACACACCTAACTGGTCTGACTTGAGTTTGAACTGCTGGAGAAAATAAAGTTCCATGCATTTGCACCACCAAGCCCACTCCAAAAAGAGTTAATTGAGGATGCTGTTCTCTTATAGATCTTCTTCCGACACACCTTTTGATGCCATGAAGACAGCGGGCAAGGGCAGACCAGATGGGCACTACAAAAACGTGCTGCTTGGCTGGTGTGCTGATTTCCCTCACTATTTAAGCCACCAGTGAGTTTCCTCAGGATTAGGGAAGTTTGAACCCAACAGTTTGCCTAATTTTGCAATGAGGCCAATTAAAATAGCTCATTGTGAACTTTTTGAGGGCCAGTTCCAGAGGGTCTGTGGCCCATAGACTCCACGCAGGATCAGGGACATACCAGGTGCATGGAAGTAGCAACACATTGGGTAGGCAGTCCAGGCATCAAAATCCTTTATGCTCACGAAAGGGAGTACAGCTGAGCCATTAGATGCTATTGTGTGTGTTTTGGTTGCCTGCAGAGTGTTCACTGCAGTCTCAATGACTTTCTACCCTGTAGGGAATTGCAAGGAAAGAAAGACTAAGGTTTCTAGACATTGTAGCGAGAAAATGAAGAAGAAAGCTGATCATAGCCACGAATAATCTCAGCACTCGGATAACCTAGAGGAGTACAGAAGTACAGGAGTCAAGCTAAGAAATTAGGAAAGAGAGGGCATGTAAAGATATTAGCAAACAAATTAAAGGAAAACACAAAGATGTTTAAACACTGTATAAAAAGCAAAAGGATAGTTAAGGAAAAAGTGGGACCTATTGGAGATGAAGAAGGGAACTTGTGTAAAGATGCTGAGGATATAGGAAGAATTTTAAATGAAGTTTTTGTCTCTATATTCATAAAGGAAAGGGATGATGTGGATATAGTAATGTGAAAGGAGCCATGTGAAATATTGGCCAAAATAATCATAACGAGAGGAAGTATTAAAGGAGTTGGAATCCTTGAAAGTAGATAAGTCGCCAAGGTCAGATGGACTGTTCCTTGGGTTGTTGAAGGAGGTCAGGGAGGAAATAGCAGATGCTGAGAGATATTTTCCATTCTTCATTAGACACAGGTGAGATGCCGGAGGACTGGAGGAATACAAATGTGGTTCAATTGTTTAAAAAGGATACAAAGGAAATGCTAAACAATTATGGGCCATTTAATCTTATTTCAGTGGTGGACAAATTGTTAGAATCAATCCTGAGAGATTGGATAAACTGTCACTTTGAAGGGAGTGAACTAGTCAGCATGGTTTTGTTGAGGGAAGGTCGTGCCTTACAAATTTCATTGAATTCTTTGAGAAAGTGACAAAGAGGATGGATAGGGACAGAGCAGTGGATGTTGTTTGCATGGATTTTAGTGAGGCATTTGACAAAGTTTCACATGGCAAGCTGGTCAAAAAAGCCCATGAGATATAGGGTAATGTGTCGAATTGGATCCAAAGTTGGCTTAGTAACAGCAAGCAAAGGGTCAGGGGCTGCCCTTGCGATTGAAAACTGTTTCAAGTGGTGCTCTGCAGGGCTTGGTGTTGGGACCCCTGCTATTTGTTTTATAAAGTTATAATTTTGACTTGAATGTCGTGGACACATTTGGGAAATTTGCAGATGACACCAGAATTAGCCAGTGTACAGGATAATGTAGAAGATAGCAATAAGCTCCAAAATGATATAAGAGCATTGGTGGAGTGTGCAGGAAAGTGGCAAATGGAGTTCAGCTCTGACAACTGTAAAGTAATGCATTTAGGGAGGTCAAACTTTAAAAGGGAATACACAATAAACGGGAATATACGGAGAGGGGTAGATGAATTGAGAGATCTTAGTGTGGTCCCTAAAGATAGCAGTACGGGTAGACATGGTTGCATAGAAGCCATATGAATGTTCTATTTCATTGGCAGAAGTATTGAATACAAAAGTAGGGATACAATGATGAAACTATGTAAGACATTGGTGTGACCACAACTGAGTATTGTTCTGGTCACCACATTACACGAAGGATATAATTACTTTGGAGGGAGTAGAGAAGATTTACTAGAATGTTACCAGGCTGGAGAAATGTAGTTACAAGGAGAAATTGGAGAGGTTGGTGTTGTTTTCCTTCAAACAGAGAAGGCTGAGGAGTGACCTAATTGAGGTATGCAAAACTGTAAGAGACAGAGATCGAGTAGATCTAAGTGGCAAAAGGTTAGATGGGACGTGAGGGAAAGCTTTTTTACGAAGTGGGTGGTGGATGTGTGGAATTCGCTGTCTATGTCAGTGGTGGAGGCAGAGGCCCTATACTCTTAAAAAGTACCTGGATCTGCACCTTAAGTGCTGTAACCTGCAGGGCTATGGGCCATGTGCAGGAAAATAAGCTGACTGAAACTGCACTGCCGCCACCCCCCACACACCTCTGCGCTCCACCCCGCCCCCCCCAGCCCCCCGGGCTGTATAATTTCTGTGGTTCAATAAGGAGTTCAGTGGAGCACAAGGCAGGGAGCAAAATCTCAGGTTTTGGGTCTATTAACGTTATTCTTAGAAGGATCAGCAGAGAACGGCAGCCAAGAGGGACGACAGGCTGCAAGATGGTGGAGGCCATTTTGTCAGTATAGGATCAGGCAGACTAACTGGAGATGTCAGAGAATCACTAACTCTGAAGACTGTGAAGCTCCAAGCAAATGTTCACTGAGATTTGTAGCCGCATTGCAGAAAAGCTCACACCTTGCGTCATCACTTGCCATGTGCTATTCCAGTAGTGTCAAATTCAATGTGGCTTGTAACATCTTCACTTCTGGTTATTTCCAAAGATCAGCTATGGACCTTAGTAGCTTCTCACAAACAGCTGCACACCATTGTATCTTGATGTTGATGGGTGCCCATTTTGCGAGGTGCTTGGCAGTACATTCAATACCAGTCAGATATGACCTTGCAGCCATAAAGTACAGTGGGTTATGTCGCCATTGCTGGATTCTCACAGGTGCAATGTTTCCTCAAACACATCCATATAATCATTAAGGTGCACAGTGAGATCCACTAACAAGAAGGCCCTCTATTCCTTCAAAGTTCAACTGGTCTGTAACCACAACAAAAGCTTCCTGCATTTGTGCTCTCACCTTCCACTCTAATGCCAGTGGTCATTCGCTGAAAAGTGCAGACAATTCCTCATCTGTATCTTAAAGTACTCAGGTAGGGAAGGATTAGATATCTTGGGCACACATTCCTCCCATGTTCACAAACAACTTGCATCTAAGGCTCCTCAACTAGAGTTGCTGCCTGGTCTGGAATTCCCAGAGCAAATAAGGCCTTGAACATTTTCTTCCATTGCACCTAGTTCCTCTTGAAAATAATTCCACTGCTAAGGTTCTCAGTCCATGCCTTTTTTGTTTGGGAGAATAGCTTTCTCCTGCCACCTTTCGGAAGGAGGATCTCACTCCAGTCCCTCATCGTCTCAAGGAGGGTCTGCATGTTAGCTTTGCTATGAAGGGGGCAGTCCTGCTCTTTGTCTTTCCTCTTCTTTCACTGCTTCATCCAATCCTGCAACAAAATGGCAGCCATACTAATGGCTTCCATGCCATATTTGAATTCATCCTGCACTAACACATTCCTAACTCCATCCCCTTCCCTATGGCTGGTAATATGGCCCAACTCACTCTTCAACCAATCAGCATCCTTAGCTGTGAAAATGGGATGCTGTAACTGCTCCACACACTCTCTTCCTAAGAAGCTGATGGAGGCGAGGTGATTGAATTTTTTTAAAAGCAGAAGTAGGTAAAATCTCATTGGGCATGGGAATCAAAGCTTATTGGTAATAGATGGGAATATGGAACTCAGAACACTAAAAGATCAGCCATGAGCATGGGGTTAGGGTGGGGGTAGTGAAACAGAAAATATTGTAACAGGAGCTGGCTTTGTTGATGTCATGACTTAGCGAAATCTCCACCCAGCTCCCAACAGTCTCCTGTTTATCATTTGGGATGGGGTTAATTTTGAGGCCAGACAGTTCACATTTACTGTAAGCATTGTTTCAGAGAGAGATAATTTATTTTCAAATTTATATCAACCAATACCAAACCAACAGATGCCTCTGGAGAATACCTTACACTTACCTTGCACAATCTACTCCTGTTGAGCTTTCTTCCTATTTCTAATTCAATAAATGAAAAGAAATTGGCTTCCAAAATTGCTCTATTAATTTCCTGAAAAGATTTCTCTTTAGACTTTTTCAGTTCTTTTATATTAAAAAGCAAGTACTCCATGGAATACAGAACCGCTAAGTAATGGCCATACTGGAACGTTTTACATCAATATTTCAATGTAAAAATTAAAAGCAGCCCAAAATAATTGACTTAGAAAAGTCTCTAGTTACTGAGTCTTCCCTTTGATTTGATTCAAATATGATCAGAAATTAAATTAAGCTGCAGTTAAACAGCTGTTTAATTGTAACATACATTATATCCATAGCTCTATGGAAACATAATAGACATACTGTTTTGTGAAATGAGACAGGGTTCAGGTGTAGATGGCCTGTGGGAATATGGATGGTATGGTTCAGAGGAAAAAGCTGATAGTACATTTTAAACTTCATTCTGTTCATCTGACATCCCTCAAGGTTTTATCATCAAACTAGCACGAGTGTCTTCAAACTTTCAGTCCCTTGACCCACTTTGTTATTCAGTAATAGTAGACCTCAAACAACAGCGTAAAAAATGCATTAACAGCCCCGATGTTGATTGCTGTGTGCGGAAACTTGCACAACCCAGCTGCCCTGTCTGAGTACATAAGAAATGTAGCAATTATAAAATAATTCCAAAACACAGGGACCGCATCCTAAATAGAACTGAGTTCTGTTCATCCCTTGCCCCTTGTTTATTGACCTTGCTATCAAACAAGATTACTTGTATGCCAAAGAGTATAAGTTGCAAGTGATAAACAAAACTAAATGATCCCACAACCAATGGAATCAGATCTAAGCTGTGAATCCTGCCACATTCAATTGTGAATGCTGGTGGCCATTAAACAATTCATGGGGGGAAGCTTTACAAATATCCCCATCCCTAATGATGGGAGAGCCTAGCATATCAGGGCAAAAGACAAGGCTGAAGCATTTGGAACATAGAACAGTACAGCACAGTACAGGCCCTTCGGCCCACGATGTTGTGCCGACCTATTATCCTACTAATATCAATCTACCCTGCATACCCTACATTTTACTATCCTCCATGTGCCTATCCAAGAGTCGCTTAAGTATCTGACTCCGCTACCACTGCCGGCAGCGCATTCCACATGCCCACCACTCTCTGTGTGAAGAATCTACTTCTGGTATCTCCCCTATACCTTCCTCCAATCACCTTAAAATTATGCCCCCTCATAATAGTCATTTCCGCCCTGGGAAAAAGTCTCTCACTATCCACTCTATTTATGCCTCTCATCGTCTTGTAAACCTCTATCAAGTCATCTCTGATCCTTCTTTGCTCCAATGAAAAAAGCCCTAGCTCCCTCACCCTTTCCTCATAAGACCTGCCCTCCAGTCCAGGCAGCATCCTGGTAAATCTCCTCTGCACCCTCTCTAAAACTTCCACATCTTTCCTGTAATGAGGTGACCAGAACTGAACACAATATTCCAAGTGTGGTCTAACCAGAGTTTTATAGAGCAGCAGCATAACCTCACGGCTCTTAAACTCAATTCCCCTCCCAATGAATGCCAACACACCAATACACCTTCTTTACAACCCTATCAACTTGGGTAGCAACTTTGAGGGATCTATGGACATGGACCCCAAGATCCCTCTGTTCCTCCATAATGCTGAGAATCCTGCCATTAACCCTGTATTCTGCATTCAAATTCGACCTTCCAAAATGAATCACTTCACGCTTTTCTGCGTTGAATTCCATCTGCCACTTCTTTGCCCAACTCTGCATCCTGTCAATGTCCTGTTGCAACCTACAACAGCCCTTGACGCTGTCCACAACTCCACCAACCTTCGTGGCATCAGCAAACTTACTAAACCACCCTTCCACTTCCTCATCCGATTTGCAACAATCTTAAGCCAGAAGTGCTGAGTGGATAATCCATCTTGGCTTCCTTCAGTGGTCCCCAGTATTATGATCAAAAACAAAGTTGCTGGAAAAGCTCAACAGGTCTGGCAGCATCTGTGAAGGAAAAACAGAGTTCATGTTTTGGGTCCAGTGACCCTTCCTCAGAACCCTTCAAACTTTCAGTCCTTTGACGCACTTTGTTATTCAGTAATAGTAGACCTCAAACAACAACATAAAAAATACATTAACAGCCCAGATTTGAGTTCTGAGGAAGGGTCACTGGACCCGAAATGTTAACTCTGTTTTTTCCATCACAGATGCTGCCAGACCTGCTGCGCTTTTCCAGCAACTTTGTTTTTGATCCTGATATACAACATCTGCAGTGCTTTTGGTTTTTACCCAGTATTATGATGCCTGTCTTCACCCAATTCCATTTACTCCATGTGATGTCAAGAAATGGTTGGAGGCACTGCATACTGCAAAGACTGTGGCCTCTGGCAACATTCCGAGATTATACTGGAAACTTGTGCCCTAGAACTTGACGCACCTCCAGCCAAGTCATTCCTGTACAGCTACAACACTAACATCTATCCAACAGTGTGGAAAATTGTCTTGGTGTGTCCTGGACACAAAAAGCAGGACAATTCCAAATTGGCCAATTACCACCCTATTAGTCCACTCGTGATCAACAGTGCTATCAAGCAGCTCAGCAATAATCTGCTCAGTGACACCCAGTTTGAGTTCTGCCAGGGCCATCCATCTCCAGGCCTCATTACAGCCTTGATTCAATCATGAACAAAAGAGCTGAATTCTAGAGGTGAGGCGAGAGTGACAGCCTTTGTCATCAAGGTCACATTTGAATGAGCATGTCATCAAGGAGCCTTAGCAAAACTGGAATCAAGGGACAAACTCTCCACTGGTTGGAGTCATACCTGGCACATAAAAAGATGTTTGTGGTTGTTAGAAGTCAGTCACCACAGCTCTAGGACATCGCTGCAGGAGTTCCTCAGGGTAGTGTCCGAGGCCCAACAATCTTCACTGCTCATCAATGACCCTCCTTCCATAATACGATCAGAAGGTAAAGTCCTCCTTACTAACATCTGGAAGTTAGTACCAAAATTGGGAGAGATGTGTCACAGACTAGTCAAGCAACAGCCTGACATAGTCATACTCACATCACAACCTACAGACAATGTAAGAAATCATACCTTACAGATAATATTCCAGATATCAGGGCATTGGGATGTCAGATTGCACCTGTACAGGACATTGGTGAGGTGACTTCTAGAATATGGCGCACAATTCTGGTCGCCCTTCTATTGGAAAGATGTTATTAAACTTGAGAGGGTGCAGAAGAGATTTACTAGGAATTTGCTGTATCTGGAAGATTTAAGTTATAGGGAGAGGCTAAATAGACTCTCTTCCTGGAGTGTCAGAGGTTGAGGGGAGACCTTATAGAGAATTATAAAATCATGAGGGGCATGGGTAGGGCGAATAGCAAAGGTCTTTTTCCTAGAGTAGATGAGTCCAAAACTAGAGGGCATAGGTTTAAGGTGAGAGGGGAAAGATTTAAAAAGGACCTGAAGGGTAACTTTTTCACACAGGGTGGTGCATGGATGGAATGAGCTGCCAGTGGAAGTGGTACACATTACAAAATTTAAAAGGCATCCGATGGCTATATGAATGGGAAAGGTTTAGAGGAATATGGGCCAAATGCTGCCAAATGGGACTGGGTCAGACTGGGATTTCTGGTTGGCACAGAGAAGTTGAACCAAAGAGTTTGATTCCATGCTGTATGACTATGTGATGATGTTCACTGATGATCACTTTAATGTGGGGATTGTTAACAGTGTTGTGAATTGTCACAGTAAGTTTTTATTATGTTGAAAGTGTTATTGCACACTTGTTGATGTTGTTGTCTGTGTCCATTTTCAAATGCAACAAGATCTGAATAATATCCAGGCTTAGGCTGACAAGCAGCAAGAAACATTCACACCACACAAATGCCAGGCAATGGCCATCTCCAATAAGAGATTATCTAACCACCGTCCCTTGACATTCAATGGACTGAATCCCTCACTATCTACATTCTGAGGAGTTACCGTTGACCAGAAACTCATCACATAAATACAGTGGCTACAAGAACAGGTCAGAGGCTAGCAATACTGCCACAAGTAACTCACCTCCTGACTCTCCAAAGCTTGTCCACCACCTACACGGCATAAGTCAGGAGTATGATGGAATACTCCCCACTTGCCTGGATGAGTCCAGCCCGAACAACACTCAAGAAGCTTGACACCATCCAGGACAAAGCAGCCCACTTGGTTGGCACCACATCCACAAGAATTCACTCCCTCCACCACCGACACTCAGCAACAGCATTGTGTACAAACTACAAGATGCATCGCAGAAATTCAGCTAAGATCCTTCGACAGCAGCTTCCAAACTCATGATCATTTCCATCTAGGAGGATGAGAGCAGCAGATACATAGGAAGACCACCACTTGTAAATTCTCCTCCAAGCCACTCACCATCCGGACTTGGAAATATGCCGCTATTCCTTCACTGTCCCCGAGTGAAAATCCTATAATTCTCTCCCTAAGGGCATTGTGGATCTACTTGCAGCATATGGACTGCAGCGGTTCAAGAAGGCAGCTCCTCAAAACCTGCCTCTTGTACCAAATATTTTGTTACCTTTCCTGCTATCTTCCATATAGTGTCAAATCTTGTTTGACAATGCTCCTGTAAAGCATTTTGAAATATTTTATTATGTTCAAGGTGCTGTGTAAATTATTGTTACTTCAGTGCTGTACTGAGGGAATTCTGCTTTGTCAGAGATGGCCTTTGCATTCTCAAATAGGCAGAAAAGATCTTGTGACACTATTACAAAGATGAGCAAGGCCTAAATATATTCATCAATCAGCTCTAATTTTGATGTCTTCGTCAGCATTTAACTATTTGTTTAGTTCTTAGTCTGTTGGTTTCCCCACATGGGTCCTTATCTCCATTCTCATTAAGTGCAAGCATCACAGCCTTGGAAGGAAATTGTGGTCAACTAATTAGCCATTCATCAACAGGTCTGTCGGGTTCACATGAATCACTGTTTAGCAGTGCTGTCATTGCCACACCCTTTGTTGAGAAGATTTTAAAAGGAGAAAATGAAATCAGAGAAACACAGTGTGATAACATACTTTAAGACCACAGAATTTAATGAGTTGTTTCCTTTCACTTCCTTTTCATTCTTTAATGATGACAAAGTTGTTTAAACGCCAGTGTTCAGTCTTTCATTCATTAGTTGAGGATTTGTTCTTTCACTGTCCCTGAAGGTGTTTTTTTTCCCCTTTCACAAGGGAAGTAGAAGACTGCTAGCTGTTATGGGAGACTTTCTAGTATATTTCCACACAAAAGACATAGAAAAAGTTTTTTTTAATGTTTTCTCTTCACAGGCTAGATGTTTTCTGCCATACAAGCCAAGGTCACCTGGTCAAAACATTGTTAAGCAGTTGTCCCTTAGATCAAAATCCATTTCTTTGTCGAGTCTGTGTTCACACTCACAATTCCAGAAAAATGCAACATTGTAATCAATTCATCGTGTACTCCAGTAGCAGTATCATTCACTTATTGTCCACAATCCAGAAAGTAAAGGAAATAAAAAGTGGTCTTTACACTAATCTGATATTAACTCCACTTTCCTGTTGACCCCCAATAACCCTTCACCTGGTTGCTTAATAAACATATAATCACCTCTGTTAAATTCTATTAGCAGCCATGGAGGGATTTCAGCCCTTGTCTCCAGGTACTAGCCTGGCCCCTTACCACTGTGTCACCTTCTCTCCCAGTTACATTGACTGGTTTCTTAGAAAAGAACCACCAGAGCAGGGCTGCACAGCCCAGGAGGAAAGAGGATTAACATACCTTAAGAGTATATACTGTGCAGTGGGTATGCCAGATAATAGTGATATTTATTTGAAAGTGATGTGGCCTTGCTATATTAGTTCCTTGGATCTTTGTTATTTAAATATTAATAATCCACCAGCTGTACTCCATTTACAGTAACGCTACCTATTTTGCCTGACCTTAGTTCCTATTCTAGAGACTCCTGACAGTAATCTATGGAAAAGTCTAGTCTCCTGTATTCCATTTTCTGATGGCTGTCTTGATTCTTTTTACAAATGCATTGAAATGAGCCACTTTTGCATCTTGAAAATTTAAACATTGATATCTCAGTAGTGTTCTTGATTGAATCTCCTGTTGAGCTTAATATCTGAGGCTGACATTCTTATCTGTGTGTGAACTCTAGTGACATTGGTGCTGTTGGAATTGCAGGGGTTTGCATTTGTCCATTGCTGTACATGCTTTACTGACCAAAGCAAAAGATTAGGTGTTTGACAAACTGTCTGTATGAGAATAAGATCTTTGGCCTTGCACAATACTTTCTCATTCTTGGAGAACAATTTCACCTGCAAATCAAATCAACACCGGCTTCACCTGTGCACAGATTTTTCTTGTGAAATGATAAATTGTTAGAATATTATTAAATGACATCCCATAACGTTCCTTAGCACAGACAGATTTCATAAGAATATTAGCAACAAGAGGCATTCACCCCTTCTACCTGGTCCTTTCTGAAGAATTGTGCAAAGTTTATAGTCAAGAGCAGTTAATCATTTATTTACAATGACACCAATTATATTTTATATTCTATAGGTGATGAATTTGTAATCTCAGCAAAGACACAGCAGTCCCAATACATCACATTTCAACATCTTTACCTTTCTTAAACTTTTCTGTTTCCTTCATTTTTGCATTCTGTTGTAAATAACTCAATTAGTAGAGCACTGGTCAGTTTGATGGGAGTTTGCTGCAGTCCTGTGATTTTTTATATGAAATATCTTCTCACTAGTCTCATCTGCAATTTGCTAATTTTTTCATGCCCTCTGGCGTTTTAGTCATAGTATGAGCTCAAGACTTTGCTTGTGTCAAAGTATGTCAAGAGAAGTGATATTCATTAGCCTTCTGGATACAGGCCATGTCCCATGGCCAATGTTGTTCTTTGGAGTTTTATAAGAGATTCTGGCCCAGCTTGTCTCTTGGTGGTCACAGTATCCAATCAAGCAGAATACGCAGGGAACAATCTTTTAAGGCATTATACCTGTTGTGTTAGTGTAATCTTTGCCCTCCTTTGATATCGCTATTTTCCACTGTATATGTAACAACTGCTATTGCATCTATCATCATCTATGAATGGATAACAATTGCTGTGCTGTCCAGTGATATACCTGTCAGCCTGAAGCAGGTAGAGTTTCCTTCATTCCAGCATCTGCATGACTGAAGGCGTTGGAGCTAATGTTAACCTATTTTGTCTAGCAGGAAACTGACAGGACTGAGCATAACTCTGGAATTACAGTGGACATGAATTTTCATTCCATTGACAATGAAAAGTATTATCAAACAGGATATAAATCCCGCATATCTAAATATTCTCTTGCATTTAGAAATGATCTAATTAAACCATAGAAAATTCTCATAGGGCTCAACACAGTAGTTGACGGGAGCCTGTTTCTCGTGGCTGGAACCAGGATGCATGGTTTCAGAATAAGAGGGAGGTCATTTGGGATTGAGATGAGTTTTTTCTTCGCTCAAAGGGTGATGAACTCTCTATCCCAGAAGGCTGCTGTGGTTTAGTCATTGACTACATCCAAGTCAAAGATTGGTGGACTTTAAGATATTAACAATAACAAGGGATGCTGAGAATGGTGTGGGAAAATAGTGTTAAGGTGGAAAATCAACCATGTAGCTGAATGGCAAAGCAGGCTTGAAGGGCCAAAAGGCTCCTGTTTCTATTTCCTATGTTCCTAATGCCCACCTTTTGACAATTTCTCACTAGGGGAGTTAGTTTGATATTATCCTCAAAATGTGTGACTCCAACCAGTAATATCACACTTTGCTGGTGCTGATTTGACTTTAGCAGAAGGTGGTCATCTTTGGTATCCTCTACAGCCCTGAGACAAAATACAATCCGTATCCCTCAAATTACCCACTTGATTCTTTAGAACATATTGCACACCACCACTCCCCTCATCTCAGAAGTCACATCTCTCAGTCACCCTTAAGAATATTAAAACCCTCATACTTAGCTAATTGCCAGAAGATCAATTTCCACCAACCTCTCTTCATTAGGCTTCCAAAGTGTTTCTCAACACATCCAGATTCAGTACAATACCCCACAGTTTGTCCCAAAGTACCAACTTCAATATCTTTGTCTTAAATCCTTCCAATATTTCATTGTATTCCATTCAGAAAATCCCTCATAACATCCAAGCACACACCCGCTAAATCACCATTCTACTTCACCCTTATGATAGAACCATCAGACACAATGCAATTTTTCTGCCAATTCACTACCATGCTGCCTCTGTCCTCATCGCTCCTCTTGGGGTACCCCCAGCATCACAAATTCTGTCTTCTATTCACTCTGTATAATATCAAGAAATAAGGGCATTGAATACACCCCAAAGCTTTAGGCCCTGACAATGTTTTTGCTGTAGTACAGAAGACTTGTGCTTCAGAATTAGCCATGGCGTTATGCAGTTGTTTTGATCTAACTGCAACATGGCATCTACACAATAATGTGGAAAATTTCCCAGTTTGTTCCACCCACAAAAGTAGGACTAACTCGATACAAGCAATTACCTGCTATTGCATTATTCTCAATTATCAAAAAAGTGATAGAAGGTGTCTAAGGTTTTAGAGTCGATTTGTAGCTCGGGTTGTGGATGTTGTGGTTGGTAGGCTCACTGTCCTGGTTCATTGTTCTGCAGACGTTTCACTACCCTTCTGGATAACATCATCAGTGCAGCCTCCGATGAAGCGCCATTGTGTTTTCCCGCCTGTTATTTAAACTCTGGAGTCCGTTGAGCTGGATTACCTCACTTCTGGTTTTCCTTTGCAGTGGAGTGTATATGGGGTCGAGCTCTATGTGTCATTTTCTATCTGCTATCAAGTAGTACTTACTCAGCAATAACTTGGTCATCATGCCTTACTTTCGGTTCTGCCAGGGCCACTTAGCTGTAGACATCATTACAGCCTTGCTCCGAGCAATGGATAAAACAATTGACTGCTGTTGACATTAAGGTACTAGTTGATTCAATTTGGCATCAAAAAAAGCCTCAGCAAAATTCAAGTTCATGGGAATTAGGAAGAAAGTCTCCAAATCATACTTAGGGAAAAGAAAGATGATTGTCATTTTAAAAAAAAATTTGAGATGTGGGCAAGGCTGATATTTGTTACCTATTCCCAATGACCCTCAAGCAGGTGTCAGTGAGTTATCTTCTTAAAATCCTGTATTCTGTGAAGTAGGTACATCCAAAGTACTGTCAGGAACAAAGTTTCAGGATTTTGATTCCAAAGACAATTAAAAAATGATAATATAGCTGCCAGTCATGATTGTGTGTGACTTGGAGGGGAGGATACAGGTGTTGGTGTTCCCATACATCTGCTGCCCTTATGCTTCTAGATAGTCGAGGCTGCATATTTGCAATGTGTTGTTGAAACTTGCAAAGGCGCTGCAATGCATCTTTTTTACGATGAATACTGCTGCCACTATGTGGGAGTGAATGTTTACGTTGGAAGATGGGCTGTGATCAAGAGGGCTGCTTTGTCTTGGATGGTTTCCATATGGCAATCTTCCACTTTGTAAAAGGAACAATGCAAATCCATGTTGAGCCAGCCTCACTGACCAAAAATATTCTCTTTAGATAGCTTAAGGAAACAGGAAACAATATCAGCTCTGACAATAACCCACACACCAGCAATCCAGCAACCATGAGATGATCTGTATTTTCACAGACCTCGCAAGATTCTCTGGAGCTTTAAAATGACAGGTGGAAGTCTTGCCACCATTTCAACATATGCAGTTTTTGTTGGCAACGGAAATGAGTGTGGTAAGGAGTGATTCACAAAGGCAAGAAACTGGTCCTTGAGAGCATTTTGTGCAAGGTGCTCATAGTTTAGCAATCAGTGAAACATCTCAGAGGCGTCTCTTTGGATATTTGACCTTCATCAAAGCACATACATTTAGTAGTGTCATGTCAGCTGTGACTCAGTTGATAACATTGTCGCCTTGGAATAGAGGTTGTAAGTTCAGGCTTTAATGCATGCAAAAGCAGGGATTTCTCATTCACTGAAATTTCCATCCATTTTCTCAAATCGATATAAAAGATCCTGTGGCACAATTCAAATGCATGCAATCTACCCTAGTTGCCTGGCCAATATTTGTCTCTCAAACAACAATGCTAAGACAGATCTGATTATCATCACATTGTGGTTTGTGGATAATTGCTGCGCTCTAGTCACCTACTATGTTTCCAACATTACAACAGTGATAGCACTTTAAAATTAGTTAATTGCCTAAAGCAGTTTGGGGTGTAAAAAAGTTTTGAGAAGTGTTCTGTAAATACAAGACTTTTTATAGATCATGGGTGGTCTATGGAATTAAGTACTCAATTGGTTAAATGTGCCTAATCTTGCCTTACAGTTCACGCTCACTTGTCTAAGTAGTGAAATGTTGAAATAGAATTCTTATGAACATCATCAGTTTGGATGAATGTGTAGAAGTTGTGAACTTGGAATTAAGTATCTGCGACAGTGCTGTTCCTGCAGTATTCATGTTTGCAAATTCCATTCACAAATGTTCAAAACAAATTGCACACCAAACAATTTTAGCATTTTGAAAAATAATGTTGTCTAGCATTGATGTGCATCTATAATTTGTCTCAGTATTTATCTTTAGCAATTATTTTGTGTGGATTGCAATAAATAATCCCTGACTTCTTTCATAATCTGGTGTTTTGTTCATCCTAGTCCATCAGCAATATCCAGTGGTAGAAAACTAGTACTACATAGAAGAACATGGCTGTAAACAAAGGAGAATGAGAAAATATTCCAGTTAAAAATGAATCATAGAACAGTAATTTAATAACAATTCAGAAACTTGATTGAAAGTAGTCAGTTATCTGGGTAAAATCAGCAATTCTGTAGAAAAAATCCTATTAGTTTAATTAGTGAGTCATAGAGTCATAAAGGATAGAAACCAGCCACTTGTCCCACCATGTCTATGTTGACAAATACTGAACTACACTAATCCCATTTATCTGGACTTGGTCCACAGCCTACTGTGCCCTGGCATTTAAGTACTCAAGATGCTTCTTAAATATTGCATGATTACCTACTGTCCCCATGGTCTCAGGTAGCGAGTTAACATAATTCTTCCACTCTCTGGGTGAAAAAAATACTTTCCTTACTAAACAACTTACTCCTCACCTTAAACTTATGCCCTCTGGTCTTAGACATGTATGCCTTAGGAAAAGATTCTCACAGTCTACCCTATCTATGCCTCTTATAATATTGTGCACCTCATTCGGAGCCCCCTCATCCTCTCCTGTTCTAAGGAAAACAAATCCAGCCTATCCATCTCTCCTCCTAACTGAGCCCTTTCATCCCAGGCAACATTCTGGTAAATCCTCTCTGCGCCCTTTCCAATGCAATTACATTCTTCCGGTTGTGTGGTGACCAGAACTTCACACAGTATTCCATATGCAGCCTAACCAATGTTTTAAAATGTTGTACAAGATTTTCTTGCTCCTTGATCTAGTGTACATTGCTGATCACAGGCTTCCAATCACAAAAACAACCCTCCACCATGACAAAATGCAGACTGGGTGACCACTTTTGCAGAACACCTACATTGTGTCCATAAAAATGTCCCCGAGCTTCAAGTTGCCTAGAACTTCAGCACACACTGTTCCCGTGCCAAAAGTTTTGGCACAAGCTTATTGAAGTGCTCCACCAAGGCTCAGTGCAAGCTAGAAGAGCAGCATCTCATTTTCCTCCTGGTGACCCTGCAGCCACTAGAACTCAACATCGAGTTCAATAACTTTAGAGCCTGATTCAGTCAGTCCTTGTTTTTTTTTTTTTAAAAAACACACTCTCACACCTGATCCTGTAATGACATGTGTTACCCATTCTCTCCTACATTCAGCTGTCACTGTCACTTATTCAGTTTCTCTTCTGTCCTGGCCTACTATCAATAATCCCCTTATCTGCCCAACTCTTTCACATGTCTCTTTCTCTGGGCTCCATCTCCACTGATCCACCTCATCTTCTGAATAAATACTACCTTTTCCTAGCTGTGGTCAGATCTGATGAAGAGTCATCGGACTCAAAATGTTAACTATGCTTTCTCCCCACAGACACTGCCAGGCCTTCTGAGTTTTGCAGCAATTTCTGTTTTTGCTACAAAATCACCCTTTGCCTCCTATTTGCAAGCCAATTTTGGACCCAGTTTGCCAAGTTGCTTTGGATCCCACTGTCTTCTACCTTTTGGACCGGCCTTCCATATGGGACCTTGTCAAGGGCCAGACTGAAGGCCATGCAAACTATATCAGCTCCATTACCCTCATCAATATATTTAGACACCTTTTCAAAAAACGCAATTAAATTAGTCAGACAGGATTCCCTCCATCAAATCCATGCTGCTATCTCTGATCAGTTCTTGCCTTTCCAAGTCTTGATTAATCCTGTCACTCAGAATTTTTTCCAATAATTCCCCACCACCTACATCAAACTAACTGGATTGTAATTACCTCTCCTCTTCTTGAACAAAGAAATCATAATAGTTATCTTCCAATCATCTGGCACTTCGCCTGAGGCTAGTGAAATTTTAAATATCTCGCAAGGGGCCCTGCAATCTCTTTCTTTGCCTTTCATACCAGCCTGGAATACATCTCATCATGCCCTGGGGATTACTGCATCTGTATGGTCACTAAAACATCTAATGCCTCCTCCTTATTAATCTTAACATATTCTAGAACCTGACCACCCTATTTGAAATCTCCGGTAACAATGTCTTCATCTGTTGTGCGTACAGATGATAAATTTTGACTTTAAGACCTTGCCCATGTCCTCTGGCTCAATGTACACATTGACCTTTTAGTCTCTAATAGACCCCATTCTTTCCCTGGAAATCTTCTTACTCTTAATTTACTAGGTTAAACAGCCACCCATTCAACACCACTGTTGCTGCATTGTCTGTAGGTAAACTTCAGTAACTTGCCCATGTTCTTTCAGTAGCATTTTCCAAGTTCTCAACTTTCACCACCTGGAAGAACTTGAGCAGCATATTCACAAGAATACCTTTAAGTCTTTATCCAAGGCAGGTGTCTTCTTTTCTTTTACTCATATTGCAATTCTCTCATCATTGATTGGTCAGAATTCTGGAATTTCTTACCACCAAATTGCTTTGTGGGAGCTTATTAACTCTGAGGACTGCAGCATTTAAGAAGAACTGCATCTTTCAAGGCAACTAGGATGTTGCCTTCCCTTACAATCCAGTACCGTCCAGTTTTATTCCCCTTATCCTGCTCTTCATTTCTTCTGGGGTAGAATTCCGGTGTTAGGAGTCTGAGCCCAAGTGAGTTCTTTTTAATATGTGAGGTGTAAGGCAGAAACATATGGTTAATACATTGCACCAATATACACACATGATGATAGGTGTAGCTATCAAGAAAGTGAAACGTGGCTGATTTTATTCCTGTTCTGTACAGCATGGTGGTTAGTTTACCAGCTATTCACCATGGTGGGCATGACTGCACAGTCCTGGTCTGGCCTTATCCACTACGTATCATACACATGCTATCCATCTGGAGGCACAGGATCCTAATTAAGGGGATCCTAGACTGATGCTTTTAAACCTCCCTCAAACACAGGCATTGAGGCTAATATGGTCACACAACCCTCCATAGAAATTAGAAGGTAGAGGATGAAAAAGGCCAAATTTAATTTAATTGATTGATGTTCATCACTCACGAAACCCTGGACCTCAAATCAGGGTATCCTCATCTAATTTGAGTTTGTCTGTGACCTTCATTTATAGACTATTGTCAATTCTGTGGTTCCCACTTTCTTCTTGTGTGGTGGTGGCATTTCTGGGTTGTAAAGTACTGAAGGAATCACCATTCAAGTAGTTTGGAATGGAACTTATTCTATTAGATTTTGACCCATTTTTAATCAATTTCTTGTTCTGATTTAGATGTGCCTTTTTCGCAGCGTAGATTTTTAATTTGACAAAATGATGTGTTGTCACCATCTGTCATAATTACCTATCATTTCTTCTCATTTTTTAGCTTGCAGTCTGGTGAATGAATACCCGTTGTGCCAAAAATCAGCTGGCAAAACTGACACATTGTTGGACTCGTTTTGTCCACACTCAGCATATTGTTAGGCTTCCCCTCTTGCAGATTTACTGACTTCAGCTTTATCCTGACGTTGTGAGGAAGTTACAGCCTGACCTAAGCAAGACTGTGCAGCATGAGTTTCCTTATGGGAATCTCTATATGCAAGGTTGATGAAAGACGAGACTACAAACAAGCCAGGAGATTTTGAAAGCATTAATGAAAGCTCTCTTCTCTTAGTAATCTTCTCTTACCTCCCACCTCTCTCTACATGAATGTAAGGCCAGGAGATATTATAAGCATGGTCAGACCCTGTGCCTTCTGACTTTTTTTTTTTAACCTTTTTTTAACTCAAGAACCTGCAAGACAGATCAGCAAGGCTGCCAATGTGTGGGACTGCAGGAGTTGCGGGAGATACTAACAGAGTATTTTGCATCATTTTGTTTACTGTGGATAAGGATGTGGAAGCTAGAGAATTTGGGGAAATAAATAGCAACATCTTGTAAAATGTCCATATTATAGAGGAGGAGATGCTCCTAGCCTGTCCAAGTCCTTCTGCAGCCTCCCTGCTTCCTGAACACTACGTGTTCCTCCACCTAGTTTTGGGTAATCTGTCATTTTAGCAACAACGTCCTTTTGCCTTTGTCCAGATTGATAATGTATAATGTGAATACTTGTGGTCCCAACACTGACCTCTGCAGAACTCTACTCGTCACTGGCTGCCATCCTGTCTGTGCTGTGTCTTTGCAAGAGCAACCCAGTGAATCCCACTCTTCATTCTTCCCTGTAACCCTGAAAATTTTCTTTCTTTAGGTTTTGAAAGCCACAATTGAATCTGCTTCCACTTATTTCTCAAGTTCCTAACCTCCTGTGCTGCGTAAAAAGATTCTCCGTCATCTTGCTGTTAGTTTGTCTAATCTCCTTAAATTGCCTGCCATTTATTTCTCCACCTTGCTGTCACATTAGTCTCTGCGTTTTCAACCTAGTGCAGTGTTTCAATGAAGCTCAACATAAATGCAAAGAATAGGCATTTTATAATCTTCTGGGCTCGAGCTTGTAAACTCTGCCTCCGATTATTTCCTTTTTTTGGCATGTTTCGATTTTAGTCTCACTTGTCCCTTTCAAATGATAGCTGTTTGTCATCGTGCCATTTATGCCTGCTCTAGATGCATTTTGTTTATTTACTTTATCCCAGTTCCACTCCATGCACCACACACTCTTGTCAGCTCATCTCCTATATCTTTCACCTTATCGCAGATTTTTGCTTTTGTTCTTTTTCAACCCTTCCGCCTTTTGCTTGCTTAACACCTTTTATGGTTATAACTTTTCCCAATTCTGATGGCCATGACCTGAGCCATCAACTTTTTTTTTCCCATAGATCATACCTGACATGCTGATAAATTCCAAAATTTTCTGTTCTTGTAACCTAAAGTCAGTGTCATTTTATTTTTTGCTTTTCCAGTAGAAAAGGAATCTGTCTAAATAAATTGGAATTAAAGATTGACAGGTGAAACTGTAATGAAAAATAGGCTCCTTATAAAGAGGAGATGGTTCAGGTGCAGATAAGGTACATTCCCGCAAGAGGAAAAGGTTTGGGCCAGCAAGCCAGGCTTCCAGGATTATGAGAAAAACAGGAAGGAAGATAAAGAAAACAAAGGGAGTGTTTGATAGGTTGAATCACTGCACCAGATGCAATGGAGTTTCAGAAACTGGGAGTTGAGTTGTTACAGACATCAGGGTGTGAGGAAGTGTAGTCAATTGGGAGACAGTGGAATGGTACAGAGTATTCATTGATAGGCTATTCCCAGAGATAAAGACACAGTCATGGTAGGGCAGAGAGTCTGAGCTCGGTAATATAAAGTCAGAAGTCACACGATGCCAGGTTATAGTCCAACAGGTTTATTTGAAATCACACAAGCTTTCAGAGCGCAGCCCCTTCATCAGGTGCAAGAGAGAGCAGAGCACACAGACACAGAGTGAGAGATCAAGGGCAGAGAGATCAAAAGTTCCCCATACAACTGGTGTGAGTGGAGGATCAGATGATAAGTCCCTGCAGATGACCAGGAGTGTTAGACAGTGAGTAAAGGGTCAACAGCTGAATAACTAGCGAAGGGATGACCTATAATCTGATTAAGTGAGGCAGAGAGATAATTACAAAAAAATTAAAATAAGGTGGTGCTGGAGACAAATTAAATGACTGGATGTAACCTGGTAATAAGTGGGGCATAGAGTGATGACAATCAAAAGGAGTATAAAAGTAAAGAATAAGATCTTGTTGTTGGAAAATGTTTAGAATAAAATAGAATAGCCTTTATATAGTTTGAAAGGAATCAATGCTGACCTGATATCTAAGTGTGGAAACGGTGAGTTGAGAAGCTGTCTGCTGGAATCATTTCCATGGAAATAAGGAGCCAGAAGCAATGTCTAAAATATGACTTGGTTATACAAAAATATCGTTTTTAATATTAAACAAAGTAAATGTAACAGCTGGAATACATAGTGCCGGTCAACAACCTGTTTGTGTGCAGCTACTTCAGTTCGAAAACAGTTCTGGGGTTAGACTGACAGGGAGATTCAGTGGTCAAGAGAAAATCTTTGAAGTTCTGACTTTTTCTTATTCATTCATGGGATGTGGGTGTTGCTGACTGGGCCAGCACTTATTGCCGGTTGCTAGTTACCCTTAATACGGTGATGGTGAGTTGCCTTCGTGAAGTGCTGCAGTCCACTTGGTACACCCACAATGCTGTTAGGGAGGGAGTTCCAGGATTATGACTCAGCAACACTGAATGAACAGCAATATATTTTCATGTCAGAATGGTGAGTGCATGGAGAGCTGTTTGCAGGTCGTGGTGTTCCCTTGTATCTGTTGCCCTTGTCATTCTATATAGTAGTGGTTGCGGGTTTGGAGGATATTGTGTAAAAGTGTGGGGTTTGAGGGAGCACAAGGAACTACAGTTTGATCAAATCAGTTTAGAGTTTGGCGGCTTTCCTTAATTTATTTTTAAAAGAATACCTGAAGGGCTACAAAGGAGATTGAACATATATGGTTTTCTGTTGTTTGTAGGAGCTGTCTGTGAAAATAGTGCAAATTGAATATTACCTCAAATAATTCTCTGCCTGTTTGTGTTTCCTAACAGTTCACCAGTCTGCAAATCAACAGCTAAAATTGTGAATTTGGAAACCAAGGATGTTAAAGATGAGACAAAACTCACCAATGAATTACCCTTGGAGGAAGGTACCATTGTTATTGAGGACTCCGACAGGTTAGAATGTATATGTTATCTACACTTCAGTGATATGTGTTGGGTTTTGTGAGGTATTTTATTGTTTCTTTGTTACACATAAATCCTATCAATCACTTGTATCTGATCAAAGTCAATAAATGTGGAGTTGCAAAAGAACAGCTGGTCAGATGGCATCCGAAGAGCAGGAAAGTCAACATTTCGGGCCAAAACCCTGTGTCAGGACTGATGAAGAGTTTCTGCCCCAAACGTTCACTTTCCTGCTCCTCAGACACTGTCTGATTAGCTGTGCTTTTCCAGCTCCACATTTATTGACTCCAGCTTCCAGCATCTGCAGTCCTTACTGGCTCCGACTCATAATTGATCCTTGTGTCATTGGTGTTGATGTCAAAGTGTCTACAGACCATCAGAGATCAACCTCCAAAGTTGCTGGTACAGTTCCTGCTTACACTATTTCAAGCAGGAAGTTGTAGCAGTGCTAGGAGAAAATCTACCTGCAACAGTATAAAATGGATAAAATGTAATTCTGTCAACCCACCTGGATATTCTATTGCACATGGGACAAAGGGAGTAATTTTACCTATCATACTGGACAGATAACAGCCATTACAGATTGAAATTAGATCAGGTGTAAATTGGATGACACAGCTGAACCCAGGCTGTTAACATTGTACTTTGAATTGTCTAAGATTCCTCCCCAGGGATTTTAATACTTACGCAAAATGCAGAGTCAATTCTTCTGTGAGATTAATCTGGTCCACCATAGCAGGAACTAATCTTTGAAAGCAAAATAAGTTGTGATTCTCCAGTCAGGCAAAATCTGTCATGTTTTTGTCCAATGTAGTAAGTGCGAGGTGAAAATAATGATGTGTATCTACTGAATAAGCACAGCTTCCATGCACCGAGGGTAATATTGACTTTGTGATAGTTTAAAACAACGTACCACTAGCCCTCCGCAAAAACTAAAGAGAGGTCTTTAATGGATAGTCCAAAGTCACAGTATCCCTATAGAGAGTGACATAGATATGCTATATTCAGCAGCATTAGTTTTGGTGTCATATATAATGTGAATACAATGCAATGAAATGGAAACCTTTGCTTCTCTAGGCAGAGTGGTACAAATAGCTGACAATAACAAAAAAACTTGTATCAGTTGAAAGGTATTTGGCATCATTTGGGGAAAAATGTTGTGATGTTACAATTCAAGTCACTTTCTAAATACTTAACATGTTTGTTTGCTTTGGTCATTAAAACTGAGTTCAATACGTTTTCTTGGGTAGTATGTAAAATGTCTGCATTCAAAGGGAAGCAAATGATCCCTATAGTCTGAAATATGACCTTCCATGCAGAATAATCTCAGAAATCAGAAAAGCAATTTACCCTTTAAATATTCTTATGTATGAGTTATAATCACTTGATATATTTTACTGCTGGACAAGGAGCACTTTAATCCTAGCATTCCAAAATTACTAAATAATCAAGGGGCAAAAGGAGAGGAAATAAATACAATTACTATTACTAGAGAAAATCTGCTAGTGAAACTAATGGCACCAATGACTGATTTGAAATAACTCCACAAAGACTGGTATCACCAAGTCACCCTTTACTTACATGTGGCGAATCCTTGACGCTGATCCAGCTTCCTCAGAGCCAGTCTCAGAGTAAGCAGAATCTCTGACACTTCTGTTCTTATCTGTCAGCCAGGACTCCCTGATTGGCCCAGGTTAACAGCCCCAATTAAGGAACTCGTATTCAGTGAAATCCATCTGGCCTATCTCATTCCAACCACTACAAAGCCAAAGCAAACATAATGAACTTGATTTTATATGCCTCCAGTGCCTAAATCAGTAAAAAAATTATTTGAAAATTAATACTGTTTGTACTTGGGGGCTCCATTTGGAAGTGTACAAGATGAGTTGGATCATTTTCACTATTCTTTCTTTCTGAGTTTGGCAGGGAGGCACGTAAATAGGACTGATGCTAGCCCACCAACTTTCTACCATAAAATTTTCACTGGGTGTAAAAGTTTATGTCTTATTAATTCCATAGTCTCCTTGTAAAACGTAGAAACACCGAAGATAGGAGCAGGAGGAGACCATTCGGCTCTTCGAGCCTCCTCTGCCATTCTTCACGATCATGGCTGATTGTCCAACTCAATAGCCTAATCCTGCTTTCTCCCCATAACCTTTGATCCCATTCACCCCAAGTGCTATATCTAGTCGCAAGTGCTATATCTTGAATACATTCAATGATTTAGCATCAACTACTTCCAGTGGTAATGAATTCCACAGGCTCACCACTCTTTGGGTAAAGAAATGCCTCCTCATCTCCATCCTAAATGGTCTACCCCGAATCCTCATACTGTGACCCCTGGTTCTGGACACACCCACCATTGGGAACATCCTCCCTGCATCTACCCTGCCCAGTCCTGTTAGAATTTTATAAGTCTCTATGAGATCCCCCCTCACTTGTCTGAACTCCAGCGAAAACAATCCCAACCTAGTCAATCTCTCCTCATATGTCAGACCCGCCATCCCCGGAATCAGCCTGGTACACAATATTCTAGGCATGGTCTCGCCAAGACCATGTACAACTGCAACAGCACATCCCTGCTCCTGTACTCATCATTTTCACAATGAAGGCCAACATACCATTTGCCTTCTTTACTGCCTGCTGCACCTGCAAGCTTACCTTCAGCGATTGGTGCACAAGGATGCTCAGGTTCTGCTGTACACTCCCCTCTCCCAATTTACAGCCATTCAGGGCGTAATCTGCCTTCTTGTTTTTGCTTCCTTGCATTTATCCAAATTATACTGCATTTGCCATTGATTTACCCACTCACCCAACCTGTCCAGATCATATTGAAGGATCTCTGCATCCTCATCACTGTTCACCTCCCCACCCAGCTTGGTATCATCTGCAAACTTGGAGACATTACATTTTGTTCTCTCATCCAAATCATTAATATGTATTGTGAATAGCTGGGCTATGCACACATTTACTTTAGCACCATTGAGCCTTAATGCAGTCAATATTTAATTGCTAATTTTATGATGTTTCTAACCATATGATTATTATGTTTCCTACCCAGAAAGATGTCACTTTCCAATGTCAGTGAAAATGATGTAGAGAAAACTGATGCTGAGAATGAAACACGCGAAGGCCTGGGGTTCCCTAAAGAAATTTCATATAACAGCCCCACAGAAGGACATGAGGTATCCAGTATGGAAATTGCAAATCTCCAATGGTCTTGATTAACCTCGGTATACATTAATTCAGAGTACATTTGTTTAAACAAAACATTGTTATCAACAGTTGGAGATATTTTGTGTCACATTTAATTAGCTACTTTAATTATTTGGCACCCCACCATATTTAAGAAAAGAAACAGGTCCAAGAAGCAACTAACATATTTCAAAGTAACCGTAACTTTAACACTCTAGAACTACATTAGACTGCAGCAGAGTCCAGAAAGGATGCAACTCCCCTCTATTTTCTGCTGTCAGCTGTCTGGTTCAATCTTCAATTCTGGTAGGTTGATGGCAAAATATCCCGGCCTAGCTTTTTGTTATTGAGAGAAGTTTCTCAAATCTTGGAAGTAATAAATTGCTGCTTATTCTTATGAGGATATGTTTTTCAGTAGTATTTAAACATGCATTTAACTTGCAGTTTAGTGTTACGACACAGACAACCAAATCAAATCAGCCTCACCATCCCTGTATTTGCAACACAATAAAATTAAAATATTCAATGACCTTCAAAATTGCTCCAATGATTCCTAACCAGACTCTGTAAATAACTGACACCAGGTACCAAGGTTATAACTTAGAAAAGAGAATTAACAATTTATTATTAATACAGTCAGAGGTAACAAGAACTGCAGATGCTGGAGTCAGAGTCGATGCAGTGTGAAGTTGGAGGAACATAGCAGGTCAGGCAGCATCAGAGGAGTACGAAAGTCAATGTTTCGTGCCTAGACCCTTCATCAGCACTATTATTAATACAGTAGCTTTAAGCTGAATGAAGTTAAACAACAAGGTAATCTAATTAATGTCTATGATTTACAACACTCCTCTTTGATTCTAGACCCCATTCACACATAGAAAGACCAACAAACAGATATAGTTAAGGGATAAATTAAAAAAAAACATAAAACAGATACAGCTGGCCAGTTCACTGAAGCAGTTTCAACAATGCGTGGTATCATAGGCACATAGGATTGAATCTTACTTGATTTCTAACAACACCAATGCATAAAGCTTCCAGTAGGTCTCAAGCAATAGTCACTTAATTCTTATAGCTGAGATTCTATTCTCTGAATTTGCAATAAGTTGATAATGGGAGGATAACCAAGGAGCAATCAAACCTCCATGCTGTTACTTTGCCAGCCACTATCTTTCTGACAAAAAAAAACACAGGTCAAACTTTGGTCAGAGATAACACTGTGTGGAGCTGGAGGAGCACAGCAGGCCAGGCAGCATCAGAGGAGCAGGAAAGTTGACTTTTCGGGTCGGGACCCTTCTTCAGAAAATGCTGCCTGGCCTGCTGTACTCCTCCAGCTCCACATTGTATTAGTTCAAACTTTGGTTCCTCTTTCTGTATTTCTCAACATTCTCTTTGTTAGACTGTTTAGCACCAGCCTCAATCTGATAGCCCCTGTTAACATGCAAACAACTGCCTGTCGCTGAGGAGAATACATTTCCAGAGAGCTGAAAGGTGTGCAGTGTTCCTTGAACAAGAATCGACCTGCAGTTATCTTCCAGGCAAGGTCCTATAAACAAATATCAGTTATTTTGTTCTCCCTTCTTTTTAAAAAGAGATTGCAGGTCACAGTTTAAAGGTCACCTTCCACTCTCACAGTGTCAATCAAAAATGATAAAAAAAGGGAAAACAGTGAGAGTTCTAACATTTGCCAGGGGACTGGTTAGCATGGTTCAGAATAATGCCAACAGTGTGGATTTGATTCCCATTCTGACTGAAGTAGAGTATGGACCTGCATCCTCACTCTGCTTCTGAGAGTGGAAGGCATTAGCAAAACAATACTTCAAAAAAATTGCCGATAAAACTGCTGAGGTTGAAACAACAGCGGTCAATGAGCCAAGAACCTGTTATTGTGTACAGCACACATTGATGAATGAATGAATGAATGAATAATTAAATGTGTGAAATTTGCTGTTTGTGGTGCAAGCATTTGTGGCCCTTTCCTCTTCCTGAAGTTTATTTCAAGCACAGCCTGGAATATTTGTTGCCCAAACTATTCCTGAATTGGCTGACTTGGTACCAAGAAAAAGAAAAAAAAGTTCTTTATCTGTATCAGTTTCTGGGATGGGCAAATAATTTTTGTTTGCGCTCATCATCAAGGTGCCCACATGGGTTTCAATGTGACAAAACAGTAGCCTATAATGTTCTTATTAATGCTGAAATGTAAAGAAAATAATGCACCAGCTGATGGCACAGCAATTTGAGAGCAGGCTGGAGCTTAGTAAACTGAGCACATCGAGACGTGTTCAGCTTTGATGTAAAGTTAGGTCTTGCACATTCACTGCAGGACTTCCCTTTGCTGCCTGTTTCACTATTGCATTGCCTGGGAAATTATTTTATTTTAGTGAATGTTGTTTTGCTGAAAACTTTCATCTCTTTGTTAGCCTCCTTTGAGAATGAAGCAGAGTTGAAGTAGAGTGAATGTAACTTACATTCTCTTGTCATTTCAGTGGAACAAGGAAATGGGGCAAAAGTTCCATGGGGATGTGGTTTAGTCTGGCTTCCCCCTATGATAGAGATTGGAAACTAATCAATTTCCAGAAAGTGTGCTTAAGTGATATTGTCTGGTAGTCTTTCATTGGAGGCTCCTGTGGAACTTCTTCCCTTGCGGAACAATGTCAGGGAGAGTAATAAGTCTCAAGAGCATCATGGGGTAGAGTACTGAAGATTTAGAAAGTTGGGAGAAGACAAAGAAAAATGCTCAAGCGATGATTAATGTATGCCAAATATTACAATGGAGCGATATTAAGTTTTGCGATCAGCCTTATGGGAATATTTTTGTGAATTTCCATTGTGACTGTTTTTGATAGTCAGGTTGATCTCGTAATGTGAATGAATCCAAAATAAATTTTCTAAAAGGAATTGCACTGATTTAAATTAAAAATCTGTCAGCTGTGAAAGGTAAACAGATGTCATAACATTTATTTATAAAAATTGTTATTTTGAGGAAAAATTCCAAATTTTATCCTGGTGTCCTCCGATCCCCCTAAGAATGTGAATAAAGAAGTTAGGATGCATTTGCAATACCTCTGTGCCATTCTGATCTCCCTGTAGTAAACAAACTGACAGTCCTCTGTTTTCCATAAGGATATGTGGAAGAAACGCTATCGAGTACCTGAAATGGAGTCAGTGTAATGTTTATCTATTTTCCAGGCAGATTTGTTAAGTATGAATGATGCAGCGAAGCCAGTGCCAGATAAAACTAAAGACAGCAAGTGTCTCACCTGGAGCTGTAATCTACTGCAGAATAATGTGGCATTAGGAGTGGAGCAGGTAAGAAACATGATTCAAACCTATGCAGCTTTCACAGCATCAATGAATTTTAAAATATCCTCCAAATCTAAACTATTGAGTTTAAAACTTCTAGCATTGTAGGAATTAGAGAAATAAAGCAAGTCTTATAAATGCTTCATTTCATTTCAATATGATAACCTTGCTTTAGGAGGGTATTTGCATATCTTTAGGAGACAATGCCAAATAAAAATTGAAATGGGTTCTATAATATTGGAAATGCAGTAACAAAATGAGGTACAACGTGGTCCACAACATAAAAATCTTTTGTTGTATGGAATTAATTATGAAACGAGTTATTCAGCCCAGTTGTCACATACCTGTGTTTATGCACAACATTAGCCTCCTCTCACATAATTCATAACAACCTAGCAAACATTTTTCAGCTCCATTGTCCCTGATATACAAATGTCGCCTTCTCTTAACTGTGTCTGAGCCATTCACTTTAGCCACCTCATATAGTAGCGAACTCTGCATTTTCAACATTCTCTGAGTAAAGAGGTTTCCCCCAAATTCCTTACTTTTGATTTATAATAACTACCTTATGTTGATGACTCCTAGTTTCATAAACCATTTCAGACTTGCAGCTTTACTGAAATTTAAACTTTTTTTGCTCATGATAAATCCAATACTTGATGCTCACACAGATCTTTCTCTCTCAAGTACATCCATCCACCCTACTCTTACTTCTATCTCTTTCTTTCACACACTAAAACATTGTCCTTTCCACCGCTCATTCTTTCTGTTTTTCTTTGCCTCAAACTCTGAACCCCTCATGTCTGACACACACTCACCACTCTTAATCTCCCCCAACTTCATATATTGCATCCCTCTCTCTTTTACTGTATTACTCAAAATTGACCCTTTCATAGATAATTAATTCTCTTAAATACACAAATGCTGTTACCAACTTTCCAGTATAGTCATACAATCTTCATGAATTAAAAATTAATCTCTTGGTCAATGCAGGAGAAAAATCATAGGTGCACTAAAAAAAAGATTATTTTTTATTTTCTTTGAAAAATTCTCTCATATATTTTAGAGATAAAAACTTTGAAGATTTGTAAAAGTGCCATTTGCCTGAGTTAGATGGTCAGAGGTGGTAAGTCATGTGATAAAACTTCCAGGCATCTGTCCAGACAGAGTTGGAAATCTGTGCACAAGAGTGCATCAGTGTGTACGCAGTGTGATAATTAAGCTTAACAACCTCACCTAACCAATGTTACACACACGCACTGATCATTCCAATTATAGAATTACAAAGAATATAGCCTTTAATCAAGGTCTCGACTTCAGGGAGAGATCTCCTGACACCGGGGATGAACAGCATATTGGTTTCCCAGGAGCACTAAACCTCCAGATATTTTTCTAATCAACCTAATCAGAGATGTTACTACACACTTCAGTAGCAGGTGATACTTGAACCCAGGCCTCCTAGCTCAAAGCTAAGAACACTACCACTGTGCCACAAGAGTTCTTTAGCCTCATATTCCCAGGCAGTCTCCCATCTGAGTGCTAAGCAGGACTGAGTCTGTTTAGCTGCCAAGATCAGATAGTTTGGGTGTTTTCAGACTAGTGCATCTGCAGGCTAAATCTTCATGCTGGCGATTTTAAAAAAAATAATTCTTAGAATGTAGGTAATTCTGGTGAAATAGATTTATTGCTCATCCAGTTTCATAATCCAGTCAAGCACTAAGACTTACTGCACTGTCAGGGATGTGATGTCTTTCAGACAAAACATTAAATTGAATCTGCCCTGTCAGGTGAACATAAAAGATTCTGTGCCAACACTCAAACAGTGGTGGCATTCTTCCCATTGACTGGACAATGTTGATTCCTGAGGCCAACCTCATTGATAATAAATTATCAGGTCAATTTTTATGTTGTGGACCACGTTGTACCTCATTTTGTTACTGCATTTCCAATATTATAGAACCCATTTCAATTTTTATTTGGCATTGTCTCCTAAAGATATGCAAATACCCTCCTAAAGCAAGGTTATCATATTGAAATGAAATGAAGCATTTATAAGACTTGCTTTATTTCTCTAATTCCTACAATGCTAGAAGTTTTAAACTCAATAGTTTAGATTTGGAGGATATTTTAAAATTCATTGATGCTGTGAAAGCTGCATAGGTTTGAATCAGGAATTTATTTTGCAACAATTAAATCAGAATAATTGAGTGACCTCATGTCATTTACTTAAGATAAAACCCTGCTTAAGATGCTTGGGAGAATGTTAGGTGGATAAGAATCATTTTATTGCTTCAGTTTTTTTTCAAAGAAAGCACATGCACTTTTATATCCAATGTACATTGCTGACCCAGTTGATAATCTGATAATGGATTATATTAAATGAGTTATATTAATTAGGGGTATCTCCTGTATTGTACCTGAGCCAAGTTTTTCAAGTGAAAAACTGGTACAATGGGGAGGCAAGAAACTGTAGCTGTGGTCATTTTACCAATCAGTTAAAAATTGTGTTTTATGTAGTTGAGGCCAAAGTGGGGCACAAGACAAAGTGGAGCAATTAGAGAGCAAATTCAATGGAATGTTTGAAAACTGTTGATAATAAGTGCCTTGTGCTAAATCTTTTTCTCCTGTGATGAAATCTACATCATCTTGCCACAAACAAAAAGTCTGTTGGAACAGCATTCCAACTTCTTTGTGGCTTTGGAGTAGATTCTAAACATGCTTACTAGTAGGTACAAATTTCCGTGAGAGCCCCTTGTGAGATTGTAATCTTTTCACATCTATCATTTTGTTGTTGTTGGCTCAGCTAGCAGCGCTCTAAACAATATAACATAGTTGATTTTATACCTCACTGTAGTGCTTGCAAGTTTGATTAATACTTGGACTGATGCGCAATATTGAATGATTGCCACCTTGCCACCTTGTCTTTGGTGATCTGTGAAACAGGCCGATCCTTCCTGCTCTGCTCATATCACTACTGTTTGTGGGATCTTGCTGTTCACAAATTGGCTATGCATTTGCCTGTTGAAAGACATTTACTATTTTCTAAGTATGTGAAGTGGTTTGGAATATATGGTTATGGTTATGGTTATTTGTATAAATAGATAAAGGATCTAGGTTTCAAAGGTTAAAAACAAACACAAATTGAGCTGATGTTGTGAAAGATATAGCATATAGGATCATAGAATCCCTACAGTGTGGAAACAGGCCATGTGGCCCACAAGTCCACACTGCCCCCTCCGAAGAGCATCCCACCCAGACTCATTCCCCTATCTTTTCCCTGTAACCTGGCATTTCCCATCTCTAATCCAACTAATTTACACACCCCTGGACACTACGGGCAATTTAGCATAGCCAATCCACCTAACTTCACATCTTTGGACTGTGGGAGGAAACCCATGCAGGCACGGGGAGAATGTGCAAACTCCACACAGACAGTCACCTGGGGGTGGAATTGAACCCAGGTCCCTAATGCTGTGAGGCAGCAGTGCTAACCACTGAGCCACCGTGCCACCTAAAACACGACCTGTCAGGAGTGGGATTCAAACCCACGCCTCCAGGGGAGACTGCGACTTGAACGCAGCACCTTAGACCACTCAGCCATCCTGACATATAAGTTCTAGTTCTTTTTTTATTTAAACTGCATGTCTCTATGTCTGACAGGTGTTCGACATCCTCCCACTGTTTGGTCTTCTACATCCAAATGAAAGTCAACAGGTGACCTTTACATTTTACGGCCATGCGAACATTATGAGTGAGGTGAAAGCAATATGTGACGTGGAAGGTGGGCCAGCATATCAGATTGCTCTGAAAGGAGAGGCATCCTTTATCAAATATGCTTTTGACAGAAACGAGATTGACTACGGCCACCAGGTTAGTAATTATTTACTGATAGCTGCTTCATAGATCCTGTGATGTTTGCAGATTACAAGTAGTCTTTCTGTGCTAGCTGTTTACAAGATCAGACCAACACAAAATCCACTATCACTGTCTCTCCCCATATCCTTACACCTGTTTCAGCTTCAAATATTTATCCAGTGTTCCATTACAAGGTACAATATTCTGCGCCTGAAACCTTCCGTATGGTTTCAGCTACTTCAGGCAAGAAGACAAAGTAGCTGTCTTTATTCAAGAACACAACATTTTATAATGAAAACAATATTGTCAGAACAAATTTGAAGTCATTTTTCTTGCCTGAATGGATACTTTTCCAGTTTGGGTTTCTGCTGCCCACTAGCGCTGTACACTGAGATGCTTGAACATCAGTCTAAATTAAAAGGTATGAAAATAGAAACATGCTGTGCTGGACTAGTGTAAGGCTGGCCTGAACCTGGGGACCAGATTCATTTTGATGGAGATATTGTCTGGGGAGGACACATAACAATCCTTCAATAATGAGGGATGGCTTGGCTCTGATCAGGTAAAATGTTGGCTTTTTCTTGGATTACATATTTTCTTTTGATATAAAATCAGCTGTGTTTTGAATCAAACATTCTCTCACTAAACGTTGTTCATATTTAACATAAAATGGTGAGCATACCTAAAAGTAATATTCAGTTACTACAGTACCACGTTTATTGTTGAACAGCTGCACATCTGATACACTTCTGTCTGATTTTGGTGAATGGCTCATGAAAATATGTATATATATCCAAGCCTTTAAGGAGCTTTGAAAATCTTATGAAAAATTGCATGTTGTCTTAGTGGTGCATTGTAATTCCATGACGGAATGTTTATCTGCAATCACCAGCTGCTGCACATTCCATAATAACAATGCACTATGGAGAGATGCTAGGAGAAGGAAACCTGCTTCTCTATGTACTAAGATGGGGAGTCACCTTGAGGCCATTGCAGGATCTCACTTGGATTAGAGACATTCAGCCATTTTGATCGTGCATAATTCTTGTCTTGATGGCTCAAAGAAAGAAAAACGTAAGATTACTTGAAAATAAAGAGTTACCTATCTGAAAACAAAAGAAATCATGGAGCCAGAATGGGTGACTTATTGATACTTCTATACCAGGACAGTGTGTATGAATGTGGAATTGTGTTACCAGACAGTAAAAGAATCTTGGTTCAATTGCCCAAAATCACAGAGTCATCGGAGGTCCAGTGGTAATTTCATTTGACTGGTAAGCTAGAACCCAATAAATCCCATAATGTTAGATGGTGATATTTACAGTAAAAAAAAATGGAACTTTAAAGAACACAGCTAGCCAAATGACAGCCATGTCACCACTATTGATTGTTGATTGTTGTGAAAACCTATCTAGTTCACTAATGTCCTTTTGTGAAGGAAATTTGCCAAAACTATTTGGGCTTGCCTACATGTGACTCCGGACCCAAAGCAACACAGTTGGGAATGGCCAATAAATGCTGCAGTAGCCAGCGATGTCCACATTCCTCAATTAATAATTTTTAAAAATCAACCTTGTACTGGTAGTGCGTTGACAAACAAAAGGTGTCTCCAATGGGGAGATGAAAGGAAATCAGAAATGTATTCTCCTGAGGCACCTGTGGTAAAGTAACTGGATTATAGGAAGGGTTTAGAGGGCTATGGGCTAAATGCTGGCAAATTGGACTAGATCAGATTGGGATGTCTGGTCGGCACAAATGAATTGGACTGAAGGGTCTGTTTCTGTACTGTATGACTCTGAGGTCACTGCACAGGTTCACATCTGCTTGGTTGCATGGAGTACAGTTTATGGAAACCTCGATAGTGAAAATATGAAAGTACAATTCCTTCAGCTCTGCTGGTATTATGATGAATAAGTGTAGTCTGTGGCACTTAGCTGTATAAGCCAGAAGTCCCAGGTTCAATTCCTCGACTTCTCTGAGTTATCGAATCTGAACAATTGAAGTGAAAGCACTGCCAACTGCTTAGTAACCCTGGGCTAAGGAGGGGAGTTAACCAGCATTGCATATGATATTTTTTGTCAATGACCAAGAAATTCAATTGCCCACATTTTTCCTCAGGCAGGGTAGTTACCCTGTACCTGAATAGAAGTTCCATGGAGCTGAAAGGATATGTTGCCTTAAAGGACAATTAGAACTGAGAAGCAATGTTTTAAAATAGTGCATCTTCTATTTAAGTGACGTGTTACATATAAGTGATATGGATAAGAATGTGGGGGATGATAAGTTTGCAGATGACATGAAAGATTGGCGGGTAGTTAATAGTGAGGAAAAGGTCTGAGGTCACAGAAAGCTATAGACAGATTGATCAGATGGGCAGATCAGTGGCAGATGGAATTTAACTGTGAAAAGTGTGCGGTGATGCACTTCAAAGAAGTAACAAGACAAGGGAGTGCACAATGAATGGCAGGACACTGGAAGCTCAGAGGAACAGAAGGATCTTGGGGTGCTTATCCAGAGATCTCTGAAGGCAGCAGAAAAGGTTAATAGGGTAGTTTAGAATGCATATGGGACCTTTGTCTTTATAAGTTGAAGCATGGCTTATAAGAGTAGTGAGGTCATGTTGGAGCTGTACAAAACTTTAGTTCGGCCACAGCTGAAGTACTATGTGCAGCTCTAGTCTCTACACTATAGAAAGGATGTGGTTACCTTGGAGGAGGTGCAGAGGAGATTCACCAGGAGTTTGCCTGGGATGGAGCATTTCAGCTGCAAAGAGAGATTGGACAGGTTTGAGTTGTTTTCTTTAGAGCAGAGAAGGCTGAGAGGAATCTGATAGAGGGTGTAGGCGAAGACAGAAAAGTGGAGTGGAGGCCATAACCAGATCAGTTGTGACCTTTTAAAATGGTGGAACAAGCTCAGGATGACGAAATGGTGTACACCTGCTACTAATTTATATGTTAACGTTTATAAGCCCAAGCTTAAGACTTTATTTGTCCATGTTTCTGTGGGTCAAATCGACACCAATAAGTGCTTTATGATTCCAAATAAAATTGCTGCTACAATCCACAGGTAATTATTGAATTACGTTGGGGTTATCTCAAACCTGGGACTAAATGGAGAACTGACTTGAAGCCAGTCACCAAGGGAAGATCTGAGATGGTGTTCATGCTTGGGGACTTCAAACTTCTCACTGTTATGCTCTACTATCTGTCATTTTGTTGCCCACTTATTATTTCTATATCTCTTTACAGCTACTTTGTGGCTTCCTCAAAGCTTAAATTTCCACTTAGTTTTGTACTGCCAATAGACAAAGGTGCATTACTCTCTGTTTCTTCACCTAATTCACTAATATAGATTGTAAATCACTGAGACACCAATGCTCCACTCGTCAAAGCCTAACAGCTTGAGACTGCTTTATTTATCCCTCAAATAAATGTAAAATACTGCAGATGTTGGTAATCTGAAACAAACACAGCAATGCTGGAGAAACTCAGCAGACCTGGCAGCATCTGTGGAGACAGAAACAGAGCTTAGGCTTCAAGTCTGGTATGACTCTTCTTCAGAACTGATTTGAACATTTATCTCTGCTGTTTCCTGTCCATTAACTAATCCTCTATCCATGCTAATGTATCACCATAACTTCATCGACCTTAAACGTGTGGATTAACTTCTTGTGTGGCACCATATCAAATGTCTTTTGAAATTTGAAATCCACTTAAAATACTGGCACTCCTTTATCTATCTTGCTTGGTCCATCCTCATCGACTGCTAATATATTTTCCAAATATGACAAAGTGATGATGACACTGTCTGATCGTATTATGATTTATGTCTCCTGCTGTTACTTCCTTAATAACAGATTCTATCATTTCCCCAATTAAAGACTTGGCCCAACTGGCATACAGTTTCATGCTTTCTGTCTCACTCCTTCCTTGAATTGAGATGTTACCTTTGAGGCCTTCCCATCCACTGGGCCTTTCCATGGTTTGAGGGTGGGGTGATTTGTTCCTGAAACCTGTCTCCATGCAGGGCTTTTCCTCTGCTCTGCTTAGTGCCTTTCCTGCTCAGTTCATGAACTTACTATCTGCAGAGCTGCATTCAAAAACTTCACCTTGCCCCTTCATGGCATGACGAAGCACTAGCTCATTCAGATAATCCTTTATGGTAAACATTTTAAAAATGGAGATAAATGTCCTTTTGTCTTAATTTGCACATGTAGACTTTTCCTGTCCTTAGAATTGATGGTCACAGAGCTTACCCATACTAAAGGCCAAGTTTAACTTTGAAGGCAGATAAAAAGTCAGATTGTTATCTGTGTCACTAACTGTGGTGTTGGATACAAGCTATGCACAGTGCCAAAGGGAATTAACAGTATGCCAATTTGAAGTGTAAACAGTCACAACATATTTTGAATGAATTTGAAATGCACATTGCTTCCATGGTAATATCTTGACATGTTAACAGCTCATACTAAAGGGCAAGTGAGATACGGCACTATACTTCAGTTACTGAGATTATCAGTTTTCGTAGGCTTGGTGTGTTGGCCCACATTCCATTTGAGAGTGGACTTGTGTATTATGCAGGGCTCAAAAATGTGCTGACAGGAATAATTGGCACCAAATGCTGATTTTACCCATAATCTGTAGCCACTAATATGAGACAGTAGACGTGAAATGGTACAGTCGTTTACCAATGGAGAAAATTGTTCTAACATTCTTTATTCACATCTTCCACATAAGACTGCGGATAAAAACAGATGACCAGTTAAGCTTTTTATAGAAAACAGATTCACATGTGCACCTTCATGAAATGGTTCTTTAGCAAATATAAGTAGATCCATCAAGAAACGATGCCTGCACTTTCCTATTAACTATGCAGCTCTTAAATACCTTTCAACAATTTTATCTTTGATATCTTACTGGGAAACCAAATATTTGAAAAGAAATCTTGCACTTATATAGTTTTTCGTGATCTTACAATATTTAAAAGGCATCTGGATGAGTGTATGAATAAGAAAGATTTAGAGGGATTTGGGCCAAATGCTGTCAAATGGGACTGGATTAATTTAAGATATCTGGTCAGCATTGTTGAGTTGGACCAAAGGGTCTGTTTTCATGCCGTGCAGCTCTATGACTATATGACTCTGGCTGTTTATAAATGCTTTGCATTCAATAGCATATGTCTGCCGTGTTGTCACTGTTGTAGTGTTGAAAATGTCCAACAAACATCATTGAGATAAAAGACCAAAGCAGGTGTTTTAATATTATTGGTGGAAAAATACTTTAAAGCAAGAACTACCCTGACCTTCTCCAGAAACTTGTGCCGCTATCTCAAAGGACATGCAGGGCCTGCTCTGGCAGATTTCCTGTGACATTGCGCACAGTTTTATTTTAAAATTGGGACAAATTACATCTCCAGAGCCCACAACTGTGATTCTTCCATGTGTAAATAAATGTTATTCTTTCTATGAAAAATTCCCGTTATTCATCTAAAATTTGCCCTTAACCTCACTAAGCCTATTGCCGCTTCTCTTACTTTGACGTTATTAATGTCTGTACCTTGCATGTTATCTTTTTTCCTGCTTGAGTTTACTCCAAGTGGCACTAAGAACTTGGAAATGAATCTATAAAGTAGATAGGTAGACAAACAGGAGGCTGGAAGAACACAGCAAGCCAAGCAGCATCTGGAGGAAAGGAGCAGTCAATGTTTCGGGTATTACCCTTCTTCAAGGGTAATATCTGAAACATTGACTGCTCCTTTCCTCTAGATGCTGTCAGGCCTGCTGTGTTCTTCCAGCCTCCTGTTTGTCTACCTTGGATTCCAGCATCTGCAGTTTTTTTGTCTCTATAAAGTAGGTAGTCTGACATTTTGTAATGATCTCAAGTTGTGGGCACTTTACCCAAGTAGGTGAGAAAAATTGTACTGCTGATTGGACTATACTTCAAGGCTGTGAGATAGTCTATTCATCTGAAATAAGAAGCTTAACCTCTGTTTTCTTTTCCTCTTCTAGCTATTTAGTCTTGTTGCTGTGGCTGAACTTACCCTGAAGAATACTGGAAAGGTGGGATTTGACTTTACTGTTTTGAATCTTGAGCAGGCTGCTGATCAAGAGCCTGTGCCAGGAGTACCGCTTGTTATTCCCTACTCGGTTAGTGAATTCTCTTATGATTGTTGATTAAGAAGATGAGGGATGTATGAGATATGTGCAAAATGAACCTTGTTCTTGCAGGAGATTTATTGCTGAAGATGCTGTCACTGCTCCTTAATTTGTGTGTTACCTCTGATAAAGGATTTATCACATGGTGATCATGTCTGTAGGTGGCTGCCATGTTGAATACAATAAATAGCCAGTTATCTATTTACATTATGTATAAATTATTCACCAATAAATAGATCATTGGCAACTTTGGGGAAGGCAAAGATAAAATGCTGCAGACATTAAGTAACTAGAACAAAAATAGCAGTTTCAGGTAACACTCAGTAGGTTTTGCTGATATCTGTGGAGAGAGACACAGACTGGATTTAATGCTAGCAATGGAGTTCTCAGATTTTTCAAGTTACCTGGGAGTAATGGGGCCTGCAGCTCACCATTAGTCTCTCCATTGAAACACCTCAGCCAATCAAAATCAACTTGCCAACTAATTAGCTGCCCCTGCCCACCTTTTCCCCGACAGTATAAATTGTTGTCATCATTTGAAATTTGGCATTTTTGCATTGTCTTGATAATTGCAAGATGAAAATCTTCAGGAACACGAAATATTCATGCTGCACTCCCAAGTCACAATTTTTAACATGTTCTCTGACATTTCAACTTCACTGTAATTACCCAATTTTCCTAACTGCCTGATGTTGCTGGCTCTATAATGATACAGCACCATTTATTTTCACTAACGTAAGAGTGTTTTACTCCTGTATAATTATCTGTTATTTTAGGGTTACATTGCAGCAAATTCGGAGCAGAAGCTGAAGGTTTCTTATTTACCTGGAGTACCAGACATCTTTCATAAGAGCTTTGAGATTCAAGTCTCTCACTTTGAACCCGAGAGTATTAGCCTGAAGGGGGAAGGAATCTTTCCCAGAATCTATCTGGATCTACCCAGAAACATAAAAGGTATGGCCTTAACTTTCAGCTAGTTCTTTGAATTAAAAGTAAGTGCAATGCTGGTACAAATTAACAGCAAACAGCTACAACAGTTTAACAGTACATAGGTGTTTCTCTATTTAGTGTAATCATTTGTAATCTATAACCTACCTCCGCATAGACACGTTGCCCCAAATCCCTTCATAATTCTTTTTCATATAAATCTAACAAGGTCAATGATAAAATTAACATTCAATCTACGATGAATTACCATTGGTGGAAGATAGCTCCCAACCTCTACCAGTCTGTTCCTTATTTTCACTCCTAAAAAGTCTGAGTCTGGTTATTAGATCTAGTTCAGGTTTCATAAGAACTGGAAATAGTTTCTCTCTGCTCAATTTGTTTGCCTTAAAACTTGAAAACTTCAATCAAATCACTCTTCAATCTACTAGCTTTCAGGGAATGTAATTCTAGGTTACGTAATCGATTCTCATAATTTAGTTCATGATATAATTCTTGTAAATTTATGCTGCATTCCCTCCAAGACCACTGTATCCTTTCTTGGTGCCCAGAACTGGTCATAGTACTGCAGATGTGGTTCAAACAGGGCTTGTATAGTTGCAGCAAAATTTCAAGCTACCTATATTCTTGCTTGTTAGGTATAAGACCAGCAGTTCTTTTTCATTAGTCTCAGCATTGTTCATGACATTTTAACGTGTGCCTTGTCACAGATGTCTCTTTGGACTTCTACTATTTCTTACTTACCATTTGGAAGGACTCCTGTTCAAACCTATTTGGGTCCAAAGTGGATGAGCTCTTAATTCCCAGCACTGAAATCCATTTGCCCCAGTTTTAGTCATTTCCTGAATGAAGCAGTATGTTTTTGCAATATTACGCTATTATCTACAATAGTACAAAGACACCTATCTGAATTTGTGCCTGCAATTCAATTCACTTGTTTATTTTCTATGTGTGATTATGTAATGATTATTTTTTCTGGACTCTTTTCAATCAATACGTTTGGAGATTGTTGAACAGTAGTGATATCTAAACAAAACCTTGCAGAACTGCACTCATGCAGATTTCCTCCCTATAAATGGTAAACTTTTGCCATGAGTCTTCAGGCAGTTGGTTGTTTACATCTGTCTGGCAATACCATGTGAAACAATCATGACTGATAATTGTCTGTACAATAGACTGTTATGCCTCAGAATCAAATATGAGATGGAATAATTAGTGTAAATGCCGGAATGCCCACCGGCACGTGTGTAGACAGGGCCTGTGATATCACTTTGCTGTGACATGGCCTTCATCATCAGGCAGCATTTCTGGATATGTGGATACTGTGGACAGTCTGATAAACTGTCTGTTTGCTGTGATGGGTTTTCCTTCTGTTAAAAAGACAGCTTCCCACAGCTAACAACGCAGACAATCTATTACAATCTGCCGAAGGTTTTAAAAAACACAGAACGGCAAACACCCAGTAATCAGTCAGGAGTTCGCTAACCTGTGAGCAGCCTGCTGTGTGAGGCCGGCCCTTTCCAGTCATTATTTACAGCAACTGGGACACAGCAGAGCATCTCAGTAAAAGCAGGGAGCTGTTTCTATGCACAACTTTGTAAGTTCTAAAGTTCATATTGAAATGTTTTAATGATCATTGCGGCAGGAAGTAAAATGTCAGTTGACTTCAGTGAGCTAGATGCTCAAGAGTTGACTCCACCCTGAAGTAACATTTTATGGGCAATGCAATCTTTGTTTCAGGCGATCAACTGCTAAGCTGTATATATGTGCCATTGCTGTACCAACTAGTCTTGGAATTCAAAGTAAATGCAATCAATATGGGAGTACCAGTTTAATATATATATCCCATAAAAGATTCTATGCAGTGAGAAAGATTAATCAACAGTCGTGTTGTGCAGAGTCTCTCGAGGAAGCACAATCATAATATAGAATTCGTCGTTCAGATAGAGTGTGAAACTGCTGAATCAAAAACTAGCGTCCTAAATCTAAATAAATAGAACTATTAAGGGTATGAGGCGTGAATTGACAAGGATGGTTGGAGGAATCTTACTAAAGGGATTGACAATGCATATGCGATGGTGCATACTAAAAGAATATGTGACTGAATTACAATTATTCATTTCTGTCTGGCAAAAAAAGGAGAAAGCTGGCCCAACCATGGCTTACAAAAGAAATTAGGAATAGTATTATATCAAAAGAGGAGACATATAAAATTGCCAGAAAAAGCAGCAGACCTGAGGACTGGGAATTGAGCAAAATAGGTCAAAACATTTGATCAGGAGGGAGAAAATGGAGTATGAGAATAATATTGCAGGGAACATAAAAACTGACAGTAAAAGCTTCTCCAGATACGTGAAGAGAAAAAGACTGGTAAAGACAAATGCAGATCCTTTGCAGTCAGAAGCTGCCTAAATTATAATGGGGAACAAAGAAATGGCAGAAAAATTGAACATGTGCTTTGTTCTGGCTTCACAAAAGAGGGCACAGATAAACTCCCAGAAATGTGAGGGAACTAATGGTCTACTGAGAGGGATGAATTGAAGGAAATAAAATACTGTTGGGAAAATTAACAGGGTTAAAGGCTGTAAATCTCCAGGGCTCGATCATCTACATCCCAGAGTCTGAAAGGAAGTGACCCTAGAAATATTGGATGCATTAGTCGTCGTCTTCCAAAATTGTCTTGACTACGGAGCAGTTTCTACAGATTGGAGGGTGACAAATATAAGCCAACTATTTACAAAAGCAAAAGAAACAGAGAATTGCAGATCAGTTGGCCTAACATCAATAATGGAGAATACGCTAGAGTCTATTTTAAAGATTTGGAAAATGTTAGTAGTTTAGGACAAAGTCCAACCCATGTTTTTTTGAGGATGTAACTGGTCGAATACATAAGGGAGAACCAGTAGGTATAGTTGGATTAGAGGGCTTTTGATAAAGTCCCTCATGAGAGGTTAGTGGCAAAAAGTAAAACACATGGCATGGATTAAGAACTGATTTGCAGACAGGAAAAAGAGTGGAAGTAAATGGATCTTCTTCCCAGTGGCAAGCAATGATTAATGGGGTAATGCAAGTATCAGTGCTTGGGCTGCAGCTATTCACAATAAACAGAAATGACCTGGGTGAGGGAAATAAATGCAACATTTTCAAGTTCTCTGATGACATAAACCTGGGTGGGATTGTGAATTATGAGGAGGTTCCAAGGAGGCTTCAAGGTGATTTAGTCAAGTTGACTGAGTGGACAAACAATGGCAGCACAATGTGACCGATTATGAAGTTATACACTTCGGTGTAAAAACAGACAGGAATAATGTTATTGAAATAGTGTTTGGTAAATGTGGGTGTGCCAAAGGGATCTGGGTGTCCTTGTACACCAGTCAATGAAAGTAGACAGGCAGTTGCAGCAAGCAATTAGGAAGGCAAATAGAATATTGGCCTTCATTGCAAGATTATTTGAGTTCAGAAGTAGACATGTCGTATTGCAGATATATAGGGCTGTGATGAGACCACACTTGCAATATTGCATGTAGTTTTGGTCTCCCTACCTAAGAAAGGATTTACTTGCCATAGAGAGATTGCAGCAGAGGTCTACTAGGTTGAAACTGGGAATAACATAACTGTAGAATGAAGAGTGATTCGCTCGAGTGGGCCTATATTTACTAGAATTTAGAAGTATCTGATTGAAATGTATAAACCTGTAACAGGACTGGACAGACTAGGTGCAGTGATGATGTTTTCCCTGTTTGGAGAGCCTAGAACCAGGGGGTCACAGTATCAGGAGACAGGGCAGACAATTTAGGACTGAGACGAGGAAAAAATTCTTCACTCAAAGGATAATAAGCCTGGGGAGTTCTCTACCATAGGAGGCTGGGTAGAGGTGAAGTCACTAAATATATTCAAGATAAAGACTGATACAGTTTTAGACTTTAAATGCATCAAGGGGTAGGGGGAGAAAGCTGAAATATGGCATTGTGGCAGGGGATCAGCTATAGATATATTGAATGGTGGACTAGGCTCAAAAGTCTAAATGTCCTACTTCTGCTCTCAGTTTCAATATTTTTATTCTTTTTCAATTTGATTTTGTTCCTAATGTCTACACAGGCAGTAGCCCAATTTTGGTAAAGCTTAACGTGCCATATAAGATCCAATTAGAAGTGCTAAAAGCCTTGCCTGAGCATGGGCTAAATAATTCCCATACATATAAAGGGTCCATTGCCAATGTGCACTTAACATTACCAATAGCTTCAATGTGTCAGGATGATGTTCTATATGTGTCATGTAACAAAACTGTACACTAACTCTGCAGAATGTCACTTCTTTTGTGATTTTTTTTTCCCTGAGTAATTAAGTTTCAGAGTAGCGGAGCAAAGTTTCTGAACTTTCCAGTGTTGGAAAGAATTGGACAGTATTTTAAGTTTGATTAGAACTTTATTACCAACAGGAAATGAGAAGTATGAGGCACTGCTGAAGGAGGCAAGAGAAGCACTAGAGAGAGAAACAACTGAAGGAAATCTGCTCAGCCGTCCTGAAACCATAGCAGGAGAACTAGGTGCAGCCAATACCCTCTCTTCTGTAAGTCGCTCTTATTCTTAATTATATGATTGCAGAAAGCTTTTTTATTAGTATAGAAATGTTTTACATCAAGATAATTGGGAATGGAAGGCAAATGGATAACTTAAGTTACTTCACCCTTTTCCCTTTCAGTTTTTCCTTTCTTCATTAGACTGCAATTGCTTAACCCTCAGTATGGCTTGCCCAAATGATTGTGCATCCCTCACTGAAATGCAGTTGGCTATGGATATTGCAACACAACACTTAAGTTACTTACACCCAGTCGCGAACCACTTCAACTCCCCCTCCCACTCCCTGGACGACATGTCCATCCAGGGCCTCCTCCAGTGTCACAACGATGCCACCCAGAAACTGGAGGAACAGCACCTCATATTCCGCCGTGGAAGCCTACAACCCAATGGTCTCAATGTGGAATTTACTAGCTTCAAAATCTCCCCACCCCCGACCTCATCCCAAGACCAGCACCTCCACCTCATCCCCGCCTCACTGACCTGTCCATCTTCTCTCCCACCTATCCGCTCCTCCCACCTCACTGACCAATCCCACCACTACCTACCTACACTCACCTTTACTAGCTTCAACCCCGCCTCCTTGACCTGACTGACTTCTCTCTCACTTATTCGGTCCTCCCACCTCACTGACCAATCCCCACCATTACCTATCTGCTATCACCGCCCCCCCCTCTCTATTTATTTCAGAGCCCCCTTCCCCTCCCCCATTTCTGAAGAAGGGGCCCAACTCGAAATGTCAGCTTTCCTGCTCCACTGATGCTGCCTGGCCTGCTGTATTCCTCCAGCTCCACACTGTGTTACTTAAGTTACTTCACCCTTTTCCCTTTCAGTTTTTCCTTTCTTCATTAGACTGCAATTGCTTAACCCTCAGTATGGCTTGCCCAAATGATTGTGCATCCCTCGTTGAAATGCAGTTGGCTATGGATATTGATTTACAAATGCTTTTATTTTGAAGGTTTTGTGTACTTATTGATGGATTTTCTGTACTTCTGACCATCACAGTATGACACCCTGCTGCAGATGGAGGCTGATCGCTTACTAATTAAGGAGTGTAGTCTGGCACAAGACTTAGTTCTTTCTTCTCACAACCCTTCATCTGGGTCAAAACACCATGCACACAAAAGTGTATCCAGGTAGGATTACTGTAATTACTATATTTGGAACTTCTACTCCATTAACTAACATTCATGCTCACCACTGATTTTCCCTATCTCACAGGTCAACACACTATTTTGAAGAATTTTCCCTCCAAGAGCAAAAAAGCATTTACTTTTGGATGGGATATTCAACTTCGTCTCAATTGGACACAAAATGTCTAATGGTACTATGTCGATCAGGGACAAAGGTTATATCTGCGGTCCTGGTCAATACTTTTCCATCAAACAATATACAAAATCATATAATCTGATCATGACAATATCGCTGTTAGTGGAACTTTGCTGTACACCAAGTTGCTGTTCATGTTTCCTGTGATACCATGGGAGCAACACTGGAAATGCAGTTTACTGACTGCAAAATATTTTTTGTTATGTTGTGTCATGCAAAATACTGTATAAAGTATCATGACAAGGTGAGAAGGGGTGAATTAGCTCCCTTCTTTCAAACCTTCTTGGTCAGTTGCAACAGTTGTTTAAATTATTATTAGCATGAGACTATACCTTTGTCCAATTAAAACTAAGACCATAAGAAATAGGAACAGGACTAGGACATTCAGCCCCTTGAGCCTGCTCTGCTATTAGGAGCCAATCACAAGGTATGTGTCAATGTGTTTAGAAAAGAACAAGTTTATTATTATTCCTACATCTTATGATCTTCTAGAAAAAAGTGGAGTTGAAGATTAACAGATAAACCATGATCTCATTGAGTGGCAGAGTAGACTTAATTGGCCAATTGGTCTGTTTTTGCTCCTTGTGTCTTATGGCCTTATTACTGAAGGAATGTAATAAAGACACAACATAAAGCATGTGGCCATCGTGCAGTCACTGCATACACTGACAATCTCTCATATATACTCACAAACATACACATACAGATACAAACAGGTACATTAAGAAGGGAATAATATCCAAAGAAAAAGAAAGATAGAAGAATATACAGTTTCAATCACTTTGGTGCCTTGAGACATGAGGTTTTAACATGAGACTGCAGTTAGTTAATTGGTTTCTTGAATCTTGATTCAAAAAACAATAGTGTGAATTTTATACAATTATGCAAAAAAACTAGTATTTATTTCCTATCTTTGCTGCTGTAGAAGACTTCTTCCTAGACATTAGGAACATAAGGAAGGGACAAAAACTAGGGACCCCATTTCTCTGCTCCAGCGATGTCCAAAAGGAGTGGTTAAAGTATTTATCAATTGCCTATACTGGCCAGTGAATTCCTTATTATTTTCCATTTATGGAAGAAAGACAAAGCTTGCCACTGTGTGATGGAAGTGCTGCTGGTGTTGTAAGAGTGGGCTTAGGTGAATACCAGGCACCAGTGAGAAAGGCAAGCAAGGTAAAAGCAAAGGAGATAGCAGGAACTGCAGATGCTGGAGTCAAAGTCAATACAGTGTGTAGCTGGAGGAACACAGCAGGTCAGGCAGCATCAGAGGAGCAGGAAAGTCGACGTTTTGGGTTTACACCCTTCATCAGCGTCCTGACCTGAAACATCAACTTTCCTGTTCCTCTGATGCTGCCTGACCTGCTGTGTTCTTCCAGCTCCACACTGTATTGACTCTGAAGCTAAAGGCAAGGTAAGATTCTTTTGTCTTTCTCACTGTAAAGGGGCAGAGGTGGCAATTAGGGCAGCGGTGTGCTCCCCCTGCCAGATGTGGGAAGTCATGGAGCTGTCCAGTGTCCCTGTCAGGACATGTGACCAGCTGCAGCTCCTCACAGACCACGTCATTTGGTTGGAGTGACAGTTGGACGCATTGAAGAGCATACAGGGGGCAGATAGTGTGATAGGAACTATTTACGGGGAGGTGGTCACACTGCAGGTTCAGTCAGGTAGATGGGTGACTGTCAGGAGAGGCAGGCAGGTAGTGCAGGAGTTTCCTGTGGCTATTCCTCACTCGAACAGGTATACCGTTTTGTAAACTGTTGTGGGGAATAACTTCTCAGGGGAATATAACAGCAGCCACTTTCAAGTCCCCCTTTAAGCCGCACGCCATCCAGACTTGGGAATATATTGCTGCCAATCCTTCAGTGTCACTGAGTCAAAGTTCTGAAATGCTCTCCTTCACAGCATTGTGAATCTACCTACAGCAAATGGACCATGGCAGCTTATGAAGGTAGCTTACCACCACCTTCTTAAGGGCAACTAGGAATTGGCAATAAATACAAGCCCAGTTAGTAACACCCACATCCCATTCATGAATTCTTAAAAATCTACCAGCCTGCCATAATCTCACACTAGCCACAATTAGTGAAATTAGTCAGACATCAGAGACACAATGTAAACTGCAGCAAACTATTCAAGAAACTTTTGCAGAACTGAATATGAAAAAAAATGAAACTACTTTTTTTTCAAAATTAGTGGAGATAAAATATCAGCTCTCTTTTGTGGAGAAAAAAATAATAAAGTTCAAGTAGAAAAGTATGAGCAACCAATTCAGGATAAATCCAGCTGAAAGAGAAAGACAGGAAACAGGATCATCTACAAACTGCACATCAACAATTCAGTGAAAAGATTGCTGATTTCCAGGAAGATTGGAGCAACTGACATGTAAGACAGAACAGACTCAACAGGAGCAGTTACAGAAGCATTGTATTGACTCAAAAACAATGCTTTAGAACATAAAAGATAAAAATAGATAGAGATTTAAAGTGCGCAAACAAGGAGCTGCAAATCATACATGAGGCAATCCCTGCAGAAATAAATGTCATCAGTGATGCTCAAGTGGAAGAACTCAATCAGGACACAGAATAAACAAAATATTTACTGAAACTGCAAATGGAAACATTCAGGCTTCAAAGAAAGCAAAAAAGAAATTAAAATATGCTGAAGAGACTGGATAGCTATTTGAGCAGATTATGAAGGAGGATATTATATTGAACAAACAGAAGGCTGAAACTTTAATAAAATTAGTCGAATCCAGGTTACAATATCAAAAGCTTCAAAATGAACTGGAAGCCCTTATGGAACAAAACTTACTTCTGACTAACCGGTCTGTCATGACCTGGCCTACCCCGGTTGCCCTTCTTGAATAATGTAACCACATTAGCTGTCCTCCAGTCATATGGCACTTTACCTATGCCCAGCGAAGTATTAAATATATCCGCTGGGGCCCCAGCAATCTCCTTCCTTACCTCCCCGGGCAGGCTGGGATACATCTCATCATGTCCTGGATCTTTATGTACGTTTATTCCTGTTAAAAAATCAAATACCTCCTCTTTATTAATCTTAGTATGTTCTAGAAGCTCCCATCCCACCTGAAAATCCCCAGTTTCACTGTATTTCTCTTTTGTGACTACAGGTAGGGATTTATTTAAGACCTCATTCACATCCAATGGCTCCGCACACAGTTTGCCCCTTTGGTCTCCAATAGGTCCCACTCTTTCTCTGGTAATCCTCTTATTCTTAATATACTTATAAAAAGTCTTAGGGTTTTCTATGATCCTATCTGCCAAAGATATTTCATGGCCCCTGTTTGCCCTCCTAATTTTTTTTAAGCAAGCTCTTACACTCTCTGCACTAATGAAGGGCCTCCCTTGTTTTTAATGCCCTGTACCTGACATATGCTTCCTTTTTTTTTCATTTTTAAACTCTCGATATTCCTTGTCATCCAGGGTTCCTAGACTTGCTGCTCTTGCCGTTTGTTCTTAGAGGAACACGCTGGCCCTGAGTTCTCACTATACTACTTTTAAAAGATTCCTACTTTTCAAATGCAGACTTATCTGCAAGTAGCTCCTCCCAGTCTATGTTTGCCAGATCCTGTCTAATGATATTGAAATTGGTCTTCACCCAAGTTAGATACTTTTGCACTATTCATATCCCTTTCCATGATGACTTTGAAACTTAGAGTTATGGTCACTATTACCAAAATGCTCACCCATTTGACTGGCTTCATTCCCTAAGATTAGATCTAGCCCCATCTCGAATAGGACTATCTGTATACTAGCACAAGAATTCTCCTGGAGACATCCAGAGACGTCTCAGAACAGCTGCAGGGCATTCTGAAGAGAGTGAGTAAACAGCTAGCAGTCATTGTACATGTCAGTATCAACAACAAGGGTGACAAAATAAATGACGTCCTGCAATGGGAATTTAGAGAGTTAGATAGTAGATTAAAGAGGAGGACTATTAAGGTTGTAATCTCTGTGTTGCTTCCGGTGCCACGTTGCTACTGTATGTGGGAATAGAAAAATAGGTCAGTTGAATGCATAGCTAAAGGGATGGTGTGGAGTTGGAGGCTTTAGATTTTTGGATCATTAGGACAGCTTCTAGGGTGGGTGGGACCTCTACAAGCTGGACGGTTGCACTTGAAATAGATTGAACCTAATATGCTGTCTGGAACTTTGCTTGTGCTGTTGTGGGGTGTTAAACTAATTTGGCAGGGGGTGGGGCACAGAGTAGGTGTAAAGTTGAGAGCAAGGTCCAATCAGATCACGAAGGACTGCTAGGACAGTCCAGTAGGTGGAGATGGCATAGTCAGGATAAGGCACATCGGAGGTATATAATACTGTGACTGTCCCTGTCAATTAATCTGCTATGTATTGGTGATTTGCTGTAATATCTGTTTCAGAACGTATCTACTTTAAATAAACTAACCAACAGAGTTAATTAATCCCTGATGAGTTAATGGTTATTAAACCATTATCATTATACCTATTTTTACCCCTCAGCCAACACCTAAAAATGATGATCTAGTCATTTATATAAATGTTATCAGTGGGACATTACTACAAACGAATTTGCAGCAGTATTTCTGCCGTGACAACAGTGACTGCAGTTCAAATGTGCTTAATTGATTGCAAAGTGCTTTGATCATCCTGAGGTTGTGAAAATATGTATCAAACCAAGTTTGCTATTTTCTTTCATATGTATCTGTACTGCTTGGCTAATGCACTTTAGAGAAATGACAATTGTTTAAGCTGATGCAGCATTCTCGTCTACCTGTTGATATGAAATATGTGACCACAGGAGCTAAAGTGTACATTTCATGAACCTTGGGGTTTGCAGCTGCATTTTGCATATTTTCCTTTATATTTAGTTTATTCCTGTTTCATTTAGCCTGAGGAATTTTTGTAATTAAGGTTTGATCAAGTAAGGAGGGAAAAACATACTTGACCTCATTCTTACTAATCTGCCAGCTGCAGTTGCATCTGTCCATGACAGTATCGGTAAGAGTGACCATCGCACAGACCTTGTGGAGACGAAATCCCACCTTCACATTGAAAACAACCTCCATCGTGTTGTGTGGCACTATCACCATGCTAAATGGGACAGACTTCGCACAGATCTAGCAACTCAAGACTGGGCATCCATGAGGCGCTGTGGCCATCAACAGCAGCAGAATTGTACTCCAGCACAATCTGTAACCCGGCATATCCCCCACACAACCATGACCATCAAGCCAAGCGATCCACACTGGTTCAATGGAGAGTGCAGGAGGGCATGCCAGAAGCAGCACCAGGCCTCCGGAAAGATGAGGTATCAACCCGGTGAAGCCACCAAACAGGATACTTGCACGTCAAACAGCAAAAGCAGCAAGTGATAGACAGAGTGAAGTGACCCCACAACCAATAGATCAGATCTAAGCTCTGCAGTCCTGCCACATCCAGTTGTAAATGGTGGTGGCAATTAAACAACTGACTGGAGGAGGAGGCTCCACAAATATGCCCATCCTCAATGATGGAAGAGCCCAGCACATCAGTGCAAAAGATAAGGCTGAAGCATTCACTGCAATCTTCAGCCGGAAATGCCGAGTGGATGATCCGTCTCGTCCTCCTCCAATGGTCCTCAGCATTATAGATACCAGTCTTCAGTCAATTCGATTCACTCCAGGTGATATCAAGAAACGGTTGGAGACACTGGATATTGTAAAGGCTATGGGCCCTGACAACATTCCAGCAATAATCCTGAAGACTTGTGCTCCAGAACTTGCTGCTCCTCTAGCCAAGCTGTTCCATGTACAGTTACAACACTGGTATCTACCCTACAATGTGGAAAATTGCCCAAGTATGTCCAGTACTCAAAAAGCAGGAAAAATCCAACCCGGCCAATTACACCCCATCAGTCTCCTCTCGATCATCAGTAAAGTGATGGAAGGTGTCATCAACAGTGCTATCAAGCAGCACCTGCTCAGCAATAACCTGCTCAGTGACACCCAGGCCACTCAGCTCCTGACCTCATTACAGCCTTGGTTCAAACATGGACAAAAGAAACAAATTCCAGAGGTGAGGTGAGAGTGACAGCCCTTGATATCAAGGCTGCATTCGACCAAGTGTAGCATCAAGGAGCCCTCGCAAAACTGGAATCAATGGGCATCAGGGGGCAAACTCTCTGGTGGTTGGAGTCATACCTGACACGTAGGAAGATGGTCGTGGTTGTGGGAGGGCAATCATCTCAGCTCCAGGACATCTCTGCAGGAGTTCCTCAGGGTAGGCCCAACCACCTTCAGCTGCTTCATCAAAGACCTTCCTTCCATCATAAGGTCAGAAGTGCGGATGTTCGCTGATGATTGCACAATGTTCAGCACCATTATGACTCCTCAGACACTGTAGCAGTCCATGTTCATATGCAACAAGATCTAGACAATATCCAGGCTTGGGCTGACAAGCGGCAAGTGACATTTGCACCACACAAATGCCAAGCTATGACCATCACCAATAAGAGACAATCTAACCACCGTCCCTTCACATTCAGTGTTGTTACTATCACTGAATCCCCTACTATCAATATCCTGGGGGTTACCATTGACCAGAAACTCAACTGAACTCACCACACTAACACAGTGGTTATAAGAGCAGGCCAGAAGCTAGGAATACTGCGGCAAGTAACTCACCTCCTGACTCCTCAAATCCTGTCCCCATCTACAAGGCACAAGTCAGGAGCGTGATGGAATACTCCCCACTTGCCTGGATGAGTGCAGCTCCAACAACACTCAAGAAGCTTGACACCATCCAGGACAAAGCAGCCCACTTGATTGGCACTACATCCAAAAGCATGCACTCCCTCCACTCCCAACACTCAGTAGCAGCAGTGTGTACTATTTACAAGATGCACTACAGAAATTCACCAAAGATCATCAGACAGCACCTTCCAAACCCACGACCACTTCCATCTAGAAGTACAAGGGCATCAGATAAGTAGGAACACCACCACCTCCAAGTTCCCCACCACCTCCAAGTTCCCCTCCAAGTCACTCACCATCCTGACTTGGAAATATATTGCCATTCCTTCACTGCCGCTGAGTCAAAATCCTGGAATTCCCTCCATAATAGCAGTGTGGATCAACGCACAGCAGGTGGACTACGGCGGTTCAAGAAGACAGCTCACCACCACCTCCTCAAGGGCAACTAGGGACAGGCAATAAATGCTGACCAGTCAGCAACGCCCACATCCCACAAATGAATAGAAAAAAAAGGATATTGTGCATTTTTGTCAGTTGCATTGCAATCATAGATGAAATACTCACCACTTCTAGCACTGCTCTGGTTTGTTCACAGTATTGAGGGAATGAGTTTCCCTGCACGAATCCCTCTTAATCTGTAACAAAAATAGAGATTGCTGGAAAAACCCAGCAGGTCTGGCAGCATTTGTGAAGAGAAATCCGAGTGAATATTTCGGGTCCAGTGACCCGTCCTTAGAACCTCCTAACCTGTGTTTATTGGAAAAAGAGGAGAGAAATTGGATGAATGTTACTGGTGGGAGGCAGATCATTTTGCAGTGGAGGCACACCATACCTACTTTTCAGCCAACTTACAGGCAGAGGTACACCCACTACTAAAGGCCAGGCACAGGTGGTGCATGAGCACCACTTTAGAAGATAGTGAACTACTGCAACTAACACACACCAAGAGACCGATGCTACCAGGGATTGAAATGGAGACTGCTGTTTAAGCTCTCCTGTTCTAACCCCAACAATGGTGCTGTAGTGGGCAGGGTGCCAAAAGTGATCAGCACAGCCACACCCTCGTCCCACAACTTTTACCTTCATCGCCCATTAAGGAGGGTTTGGACTGTTACTGCCTTTTTATACATTGTTCCAGCTTCCATTTGCTGTCTTCATATTCATCGTGACTAAAACTATTTTGTCAGATAGCCTGGCAAAGGCAGAAATAAAGATACTAAAATGATTATCAGTCATATGTGACCACTTACCTTTAAGTGGTTGAAGTTCTTTAAACTCATTCCTTGTAGTACAGGGTTTCCCAATCCACCTGTGATGAGATCCCAAAACAAGGCCCAATATGGACCAAGTATTTGGCCAATCTATAAATAAAGCCTACTTGCAAAATCATGGTGACTGAGACATTAACACACGAACACTGGGTCATTAGAGACCTGATCACAGAACTTATCCCTGTGTGACATATTCCTTGCTAATAGGACTGTTGGTGTACCTATACCACCTAGATCACAGGGACTCAAAAAGGTAACTGACTACCAGCTTCCTAATCTCAATCAGGAATGGACAATTTATGGCAATACCCACATCCTTTACTGGATGAAAAAGCATATATTCTTACAATATTAAAAAATGAAAAGCCTGTTTAATTAGTTTCATACAACCAGCTAAGGTAATGTGCTTTCATAAATCTGGTGATTTTAATGTCCTTGGCTTACTTAATTAATTATTTTATCTATGTAGGCTGAACAAAATATGCTACCAGGAATTCTGACATCGACAGTTTATGCTGCAATCTCTGGCAACAGAAAGGTGCCAGATGGTATGCTGGGAGAGTAATTTACTATAATAAAAAACCTCTTGTTTCTTCATGTCCACATGCCACATGCTGCCTCAGAAACTGGGTCAGATGGCAGGAGGATAAGATCATGCAGATGCAGTGTTCTCAATGCTTCCTCGTCAAAAATGGCAGCTGTAGTGGGATGATAGAGGAAATCCATTCCTTACCAAGTATTAAAATGTCTAGATTGTTTGTTAGGCAGACTGTTACTGTTACTACTGTCATGATTTCTGTAAAGACTGACAACTTTTAAAAAAGAAGTATTTCCCAACAATAAGCAGAAATAAACAAAGGGCAAGATATCATGTTTTAAGACTTTTGCGTTATAAATAAGCTAAACTCAGTATAGGCTAAGCATTAGACTGAAATATTAATTCCTTCTCATTTTTTGTGACAAAAACATTCTTTCATATTGACTATTTAACATAACCAAAATATTCAATACTTACTTTGAAACAAACTTCTGACAGATATGTGACGTTTACCATGAAGTTCCAAGTTGCTCCCAGCTTTCCAGCAGGCCCATTTCTCCCTACCATGCCAGATCAAATCTTTGTGGTTTTTGAAAATCATTCCTCTCAGCCTGAGTATTCCAGAACTGTTGTTCCATTAGCAAAGACCATCTTATTCCTCTTAAATCTCCACAATTCTCATCTGTTTTGTCCATCTGCTTTTGAACAGAAAACCTTACTTTCCAAACATTCTGCTTAGTTGTTAACATAAAAAAGAATTTACCCTGCTATTCACATTAAATGCTGCTCCTGCTTTAGGCAGTTGACTCCTTTGTTTCTCTCTGTAGCTACCACTTCTCCAAACCTGTCCCACTCTTAGTGTCAAGGTGTCAAAACTGTCACTTCATTTTCAGTAGGCTTTGCTTTGGGTTTCTTTCCCACATGACAAGCAGATTACAAGGGCCTGTCCCCAGGCAGGAGTTTAGTGTTTTCCACATACCACCTATCCAGTATGTTCTGTCTGAGCCTAAATTAGGGGTGATATTTTGAAACATAATCATCACATAGTGTTCAGTGTTCGTGATACTATGTAGCCTTTAGTTCACCAGCATTAATACGGTTTCTCCAGAATGTACATTCTTCTCTTAAATCATGATAAGCAAGGGACAAGCAGGACTATTAGTCCTTTTGGAATAGAGAATAATCCTTTCTGAAATGCCGTGTGAGAGCTGCCTGAATCAATGTTGTCTCACTGCAGATCAGACTGTGGAAAGGAACCTGTTGGTTTCAGGGAAACTGGTAAAGTAGTTGAGATTGAGATCAACTTGGTTGTAGCCACTGAATAGGTTCCGCACGTTCGTAATCCTCCTATGTATGCCTGTACACATTATGTTTAATTGTACACTGTTGCCTTATAATGTATTTTAACAGCACTCTACAGAATTACAAACGTTTTCATTCTAGAAAGCTGCACTATGTATGAATGGCAGGACACAAGGAAGTTCAGAGGAACAGAGGGATTTTGGGATGCTTGTCCACAAATACCTGAAGGTGGCTGGTTAGTAGAGTAGTTAAGAAGGCATACACAAAACTTGCTTTTATTAGGCAAGGCATAAATTATAAGAGCAGGGGTAGTTATGTTGGAGCTGTACTTTGGCTAGGTCACAGCTAGAGGAGTACTGTGTGCAGGTCTCCACACTATAGGAAGGATGTGATTTCACTGAAGGCTGTGCAGAAGATATTAACCAGGATGTTGCCTGGAATGGAGCATCTCAGCAATGAAGGGAGGCTGGATAAGCTCAGTTGTTTTCTTTGAAGCAGAGAGGGGGTCCTGATAGAAGTATATAGGATTATGAGGGGCATGGACAGGGTGAATAGAAGGCTGCTGTTTCCCATAGATGAATGGATCAATAATAAGGGGACATAATTTTAAGGTGGAAGGCAGGAAATTTACAGGGGATTTAAGGAAAAGCTTTTTCACCCAGAGGGTGGTACAGGTCTGGAATTCACTGCCTGGGAGGACAGTTGAGGCAGCAAACTTCACAATGTTGAAAAAATACTTCAATGAGCACTTTAAGTGATACAATACTCAAGGCAATGGGCCTAATGTGGGGAAGTGGAACTGTGTAGATTTAGTGCAGCTTTGACAGTACAGTCTTGATGGACCAAAAAGGGCCTCTTCTGTAGTGTTTGCTTCTATGAATATGTGCCAACTCTATGCTGCATAAACCTTTCTACTGCTCAGTAATATCCTATGGTCTCATTACAATCTTTGAGTGTCAAGAGAAGAATACAATCAGTCCCTCTTCAAAATTTCCCAAATGCACAACAATGAACATGTTTCATCACCACAATTAATATTATTGAAATGCCAATTTGTTTGTTTCTTGACCCAAGGGAAAGATCAAGGACCAAAAGCCAGGCAACTTACAGATATGAAGTAGTCACATTATATATATTTGCATATTTTGTAGCAAGTGACTTGATGGCTGTGGTCTTCTACTGTCACTGGCTGAAGTACGTTCTTTACTACTTCACCTGCTGCACTGCAATAGTCTGTTCAGCGCAAGTTGGTATTTGTCTTGAAGACACAGTCCAACCTGTGGCCACTGAGAATAACTTGATTTTACTTCCATAGGTTAAAGGTTATCACATTTCTTAATTGAGGGGTTCCTTTTCATATGGATTAGTGATCATGGACCTTGAAACTGGATGATAATTCCATATAATACTCAAATTATAAAAGTGCTGCATGTAACGAATGGTCTGTTCTTTTTCCAAATGGTCAAATGTTTTGATGTCTTGAGGATTATTTCACTGATCTGGACAGTAAAGACTTAAATGAGAATATTAACATATGTTTCATGGGCTACAAAAAAAAATCAATTGTGTTTATTACCAAAAGCTATTAGACATTGCTGAAGTGTGATGTTGATAATAGGTGATGAGATTTATCCAGAGCCTAGACTGAAATGAAATAGGCTGGAAAGGCCAATCGGATATATTTCAAGAGAAAAGAGGAGTATGACAAGAATGTATACTGACACTAAGATGATTCAATCTATATATAGAAAAACTATTCATAGAATTGATTGCACTTAAAGGGGTAAAAATTGGAGGCAAGAACATTACAAACTGGTGTTACCCTGATGACATGGTGCCACTTGCAGAATCAAAAGTAAATTTTCAAGATATTGTCAATCAGTAAAATCTAAAAGTGTAAAAATGGTTTAAGAACAAACATGCAAAAGACAGAAACAATGGTATTTATGAGGAATACATGAGCAGAAACTGAAGATTGAAGTGGATAGTGTCACACAGGAAAAAGGAGATAAGTCTGTCAATTCAGGACAAATGATAACAAAAGATAGTTGTTTTGATGCCATGTTAGAAGAAAAGTAGGAATAGCCAAAAGTAATTTTGCAAAGCTGAAGGATCATTCATAAAAAGAAAACTCAAACTTCAAACAAGGAAATTACTCATACTCTGCCACTTTCCTGTACATTGCTGAAACCTGGACAAGAAGGAAAGAGTTGTGGGAGAAAATAAGGCCTTTGAAATATGAATGCTAAGACGTCTGCCAAAAATCTCATTTGCATGTTAATTAGATCCCAAGTCAGATGGCGAAGTATGAAACTAAACAGAAGTCCATTTTTTGACTGTCAGATTATTTACAGAATGTAGGATTATGTATGCCTAACATCTGCCTACCAAAACCCCAAAAGTCTTTATTCTCCTTGAAAACATAAAATGTAGTCAGATAAAGAAACAATCAACCCACTGGGAAATGATACTGTAACATTATTGTAACAAACGGAAAAATCAAGTAAAATTATCCAATTAAAATGATGCTTTGATGGGTCTGTCAGTGATGATGCACTCCATGTTCTCAAACCAGCTCAGTCTTTCTTTCATATTGTTTTGATTGAATAAACTAAACAAAGTAATTGACACCTCTTGAACAGCAATGCAATAAAATTCAAAATGCAGGCTCATGTGTCATGGTGGTAGTGTTCCCACCTCTGAGCCAGGAGTCCTGAGTTTAACTATAGGAGCAGGCAGGTGGGACTTGTTTAGTTTGGTATTATGTTCTGTATGGACTGATTGGACCGAAGGATCTGTTTCCATGCTGAATGATTCTATGATTCTAGGATTCTAAGTCTGCTTGTCACATCAGAATAGCAACCCGTTCTAGACAAAACATTTGCGTCTGATCTCAATATGTCTCAAAAGGTTGATGTCTGGAAAGAAATAGCAAGAACTGCAGATGCTGGAGTTAGACACAATACAGTGTGGAGCTGGAGGAACACAGCAGGCCAGGCAGTTTTGGGTCGGGACCTTTCTGAAGACTCCACACTGTATTGTCTGGAAAGAAACTTGTGTTTTACCTGCAAAGTGAGTCAATTCCCAACTTAAAACTCCTGTACCTTCATCAGTAATTATGCTGCATTTGAACTCTCATGATAAGGACCACAGTGCACAGTCAACTGAAAAAAACCCTCCACTGGATAGCACTTTCTAATCCACCTAAACTAGTTGTAACATCTTTGATCTTAAGTAATTTGCAGTTTTTAATAATGCCCTTTCTTCTCCTTGCCTTCCTTGGAAGCACGTATGTATGAATGTATCACCCCCGATCCAAACCATTTTCCTGGTTTTGAATGCAGTAATGAACTCTACTATGTTTTAACTCTTTTGTCCACTAAAAGCTGGATTGTTACCCACACCAGACTCTCAACTTCAGTTTCCACCCTGCCCGAACTTCAGAGTAAATGACCGAATCAGCCACATCTACCCCATGCTGGAAATACTAAGTTATTGTTTATTATTTTGAGAACAAATGCTATTACATGTGTATTACACCCATGATTTTAAATTTTGCAGATGTCATTTGCCTGAGTTTGTCCTCGATTTTGGCTTTGTAATCCTCAGCACTGTCAAGGTACATGTTGTGAAGATTACGAACACAAGCTGTTTGCCAGTATCGTTTTACACTGACCGGCATGCTCTTAAACATACAGGTAAGGCAGCTGTTATGCTTGGAGAGGTCATGGTTCACAGCTAACTATGCATTTGATGTGCAGAAAATACAGTCTAAATTTTAAACTTTTTTTCCACACAATTTATACATGGTGAAATTATTAAAGTGCTGTTATGGAAATGGAATATTTATTCATTAGTTCCTGTGGCTGTATACACAGTGGTACATAAAAGCCTGAGGGTACCTGGGAACTTTATTTGCAATATGCCACAAAATTATATTCAATGTGAATGAATGGAAGCATCTTCCTTCAATTTGAGTCATATCATACACTGTTTCCAACATTTAACAGCCTCTCACATTAGTCTTTTTGTGTTTTGCTTCTTTTTTCCTACCCAGAAATGCACTGATCATTCTTTGCATGACTTTCCGATATCAGCCCCAGATATGACATACATTCAAATTTATGAATGAGGAATAAGAGTAAATCAATCAACCCTTCATGCCTGCTCCACCATTCAGTAAGAACCACACCTTCTTAAACTTGCACAGCTGAATACATCGAGCTGTAGGGATGCCTCTCCCTCAGCACCAATCCACTAAATAGAATCAACTACTTACAGATTATTTGCTGATTGATTTATTCTGGTTGTTACCATGATTTTACAAATGTTTGCTGGTTACCATAGTTCTTCCAAGTCTCAAAAAATAACATCATGGAATGTGATGAAAGACAGTCGCTGAGTTCAAGTCTGTTGCACAAACATGTGGTTTCCAAAAATGGATACACTTGTAGTTATTAATAAGCATGACAGAGAGTGAACAGGGGTCACAGAGCAAAACAAGCTGCTGGAAGAGGGATGAGGAAATGGGGAAGAAAGCTTCTTACCAGCAGACTGTACCCATCAAGAATTTTCTGGGAGCTGTTCACCAACCTGAATTTGGCAAAAAGCAATGATGTTTATATTTCATATAACAAGGTGTAGAGCTGGATGAACACAGCAGGCCAAGCAGCATCAGAGGAGCAGGAAAGCCAACGCCTCGGGTCTAGCCCCTGTGTTCATCCAGCTCTAACACCTTGTTATATCAGATTCTCCAGCATCGGCAGTTCCTATGATGTCTATATTTCACTATGGATTACCTCACTGAAACCTACCAATTGCAACTGTACAACTGTAACCTCAAGAGTAGGAACACACTGCCAGTAGCTGTAAAGGTGACTGGGGAAGTGAAATGGATGTGGCTAATCATTAAGGATATGCTCGGATCAAACAGATATGCTCAATCATTAGGTTACGGAGTGTGGTTGTGTGCAATTCTGCTGCTGATGATGATGGCACACTGTGCTGCATTGGATATTCTGTTTTGAACTGTTACATCCATTCTGAATCTATCCTACTTAGCACTGTGGTGTTGCCAAACAATTTGAAGGAGTGTGTGCTCAATGTGAAACAGTACTTTGTCCCCATAAGCTATGGTGTGGTGGCTATTTAATCAATATTGTATTGGATAGTAATATCTGACATAAATTGTTGAGGATAAGGTCAATTAGCGTTTCATTTCTGTAAAGAGAAACAAAGAATTGTGGATGCTGGAGATGTGAAACAAAGGCAGGAAGTGCTGGAGAAACTCAACAGATCTGACAGCATCCGTAGGAAGTAAATCAGAGTTACTGTTTCAAATACCATGACCCTTCTCTCTCTCTGTGTGTGTGTGTGTGTGTGTGTGTGTGTGTGTGTGTGTGTGTGAGAGAGACACAGAAAGACAAAGAGAGAGCAGCAAATATAGCAGACTAGATTGAATGAAGTGTAGGTAAGTTGCTAAGTTGCTGCTTTCACCTAGAAGATGTTATAAAAATGTCATAGAGTTAAACAGCATAGGAACAGGCCTTTTGGCCCACTATGCCTATGTTAACCAACAAGTACTAGACTATATCACCCCCATTTACCTGCTCCTAGCCAATTGCCCTCTATGCCCTGGCATTTTAAGTGCTCATCTAGATACTTCATAAATGTTGCAACAGTACCTTCCTCCACCACCCTCTCAGGCGGCATGTTCCATGTTACCACCACCCTCTGGGTTAATTTATTTTTCCTTCGATCTCCTCTAAACCACTTACTCCTCACCTTAAACCTCTGGTCTTACACATGTCTGCCATGAGGAAGAGACTCTCATGATCTACTCTTTTTGTGCCTCTCATAACTTTGTATACCTCAATCACAGGCCCTGTCAGCCTCCTCTGTTTCAAGGAAAACAAGCCCAGCCTATCGATCTCTCTCCATTACTGAGACTTTTCATCCCAGGCAACTTCCTGCTGAATCGCCTCTGCACCCTCCCCAGTGCTTTTTTGCTGAGAGTCATGAATCACCTCCTTGAATGTCTGCCACAGCTTGCTTACTGTCATTCCTGCTAATCTCTCTGCCCAGTTCACTTTAACCCAATTGTTTCCAACCCAAGTTTCTCACTCTTGAACTGAGAATTAAACTCTTATCATGTTAAAACCACTAGGGATATTTTACTCAGAGGTCATTTATTAAACTTGCCTCATTACCCATTACTTAGATCCAATACCTCTTCCCTGGTTAGTTCCATGACATAGTGCTCTTGGAAACTTTCCCTACTTTAAATGAATTTACTGTCGTAACTACCCTTTCCAATCTGCTTAACCAAATCAACTCAAAGATTAGAGTCAGTCATAATTATTGCCATTTTTAAAAAATGCTCCTATTATATGTCAATGTATAGCCTTTCACACAGATTGGCTACTGTTTGGGAGTCTATGCACTACTTCTACCAATCTCTTCTTTTGTTTGCTGTTTTTCACCACTGCCCGAATGGACTCTACATCATCCAAGCCTAGACCACAATTGTCCTCATGTCATTTAACAGTGCTACACCACCACCATTTCCATCTTTCCTGTCTCTCCAAAAGGTCAAATATCCCTGAATGTTAAGTTTTCAGTTTTGATTTCCTTGTAACCATGTTCCCATAATGGCTATGAGATCACATTCATTTACTTGATTTTTGTGTTTGATTCATCTACTTTATTCTGGAAACTTTGTGCATTAAGATACAAAGTCTTTAAGTTTGTTCTATTATTAAATTTCCCTACACTTTTATGGTTCCTTGGTACAATATGACATTCATACATTCTATTCTTTTCTTTTATTTTCAGGTAGCAATCAACTCCATCACTAACCTGCAAACTTACCTTCTCCTTTATCTTTCATTTCATAATTGTTCCTGCAACTGGAACCCCTCTGCCTCAACGATTTAGTTTAAAGCCCTATCTACTGTCCTACTTACGCAATTCGCCAGAACTCTGGTCTTAGCATAATGCCCATGTCCTGTGAATTTAAACCTATTTCACCCATGCCAATCTTTGAACCAAGTATTTACCTCTTTAATCTTGTTGACCCTGTGCCAATTAGCTTGTAGGTCAGGTTGTAATCCAGAGATAATCTTATTGATTCTGCTTTTTAATTTAGCACCTAGCTGCTCATATTCCTTCAGCAGAATCTCTTTTAGCTTTCTGCTTATATTATTGGCAGCTATGTGGACCATGACAATGGGATCTTTCCCCTCCTACCTTCTACCATGCAATTGCATGGAAAGGTGCCAATGGGGTGTGGAGAGGTGTTTGGAGTGGAGAGCAGTGGACCAGGGTATCCTGGAGGGAACAGTCCCTACGGAATGCTGACAAGGAGGGTAGGGGAATAGGTATCTGGTGGCATGCTGGTGGATGTGGCGGAAATGGTATCTGGGGCCAAGGGTTACATCTTCTGCAATTCCGTGGGAAGTTGTCATGGGGCTATGGGGAGGTCTGGGAGTGGAGTAGGAGTAGACCAAGGTCTCCCAGAGGGAATGGTCCCTGCAGAATGTTGACAAGGAAAGGGAATATGTATCTGTTGATGACATCCAACTGGATGGAGGAAATCGAATCAGAGATAGTAGGAACTGCAGATGCTGGAGAATCCGAGACAACAAGGTGCAGGGCTGGATGAACACAGCAGGCCAAGCAGCATCATAGGAGCAGAGAGGCTGACGTTTCGGGCCTAGACCCTTCTTCTGATGAAGGGTCTAGGC